>NW_027331409.1:155243-195492 GCF_022965805.1 Primulina eburnea | reverse complement strand
AAACTATCTTTCTTTGAAAAATCCTCACATTTTTCTAGTGCAAAATGTGAGGGGATCTACCTAGTTGGTGGTGGGCTTGATTGGAAGAAAGGAGTTCAAAAGAAAGGTGAAGCTTGTAGATTGTCTACCTTCAAGAGCTAAGGTGTTTACACCTTAGTTGGAGCCACAATCAATCTTTGAGATTGATAGGTAATTTCCTCAACACCCTATGCTTGAAAGTTGAGATTTTTGTATATGTTTGCACAACTAGTACATGGTGTTCAATTTTGAAAAATTTTATACCAAAATTTCGGTTTTCATGTTTGAAAACATTTTTGTGCTTCCGTTGCTATTTTGAACACCGTATATCGATCCCTTTCATTTTGTGCCAAGTTTAGCCCATAAAGTCTTCCAAAAGTAACTCAAGAATTTTACATAGCGACCAAAAACAATAGTCATAGGCATGCCATGCAACCTAACGACTTCTCTAAAGAACAAATCCACCATGTTTGAAGCATCATGGGTTTTATGACAAGCTATAAAATGTGCCATCTTAGAGAATCTATCCACAACAACAAAAATAGAATCTGTAGTAGCCCGAATTCCAAATTGGGTAATTAACGGATTAATGGTGATTAAGAAGGTTTAATGTGTAATTTTGACCGAGTCATGATCGGACGGACCGAAGATGGTTCGGAAGCACCGAAGAGTTCGGAAGGTCCGAAGTGGGTTCGGTGGATCCGATCATGAGGTGTCAAGAGCAGCTGGACACGTGCATGTTCGGACGGTCCGAAGTGTATGATCGGAGGATCCGATCATGAGCTGTCAAGAGCCAATGGACACGTAGCGTTCGGACGTTCCGAAGTGTTGTTCGGAGGATCCGAACATGGCCTATAAATAGTGCTCGGATTTCTCATTTTTGACTTGCCAATTTCTTGAGTTTTCTCTCATTTTGGAGAGTTTGGAAGGTTTCTAGGGTTAGTTGTTGGTCGAGCGATAGCCAAGAGCTGCCAGGAGTAGTAGCGTAGCGGCGCCTGAGTTTCAAGGCAATCGACATCAAAGGGCTGTCGACGGACGAAGGTAAACCCTAAACCTTTGGTAGTACTAGGGAGTACTGGTTTTGCTAGTTGAGCATGGTAGTATTGTTCATTGGGTATGCTTTTGATGCGTAGGCTTGTGCTAGACCTGATTAGCGGTGTTGCGTAAGGATAGGCTTGCTGTGATAGAGGTACGAAAGTACTATCCGAGATATCCTGGTTGAGTATACATTCTTATATGTGTTGCATGATTATGTGGTGCATTGATATATGTCATATGATGCATGCTATTATGTCACGTTTATTACTGCACGTTGCATTTCATGTTGAGCCGTACCTCCTTCGAGATAGCCTTTACTGTTGAGCTGTATCTCTTTCGAGATAAGCTATATCTTGGGGCCGCTCAGCCCTGTCTTGTGGACGCATGGACACCGAGAGTACACAGTGGCCGACGGGTCGGGAGGGCTTCGGTGGTCCGGGACATTTTAGGTCCACGTCTGTCTTGTAGTGGATGCAGTGACCCAGAGGTGTACCGCGCGGCACTATCCACTTGGCGCCTCTAGACTGAGCATTGTTGAGATCCTTTTGTGACTCCTGTTTCTTGACTACCCCGGTATCATGATCATAGCATGTGCATTTCATATAGGTCTGTATACTCATACTTTTGTACTGGGCGTTCTTATCGCTCACGTCCTCGGTTTTGTTTATTCTTGGACACCCCATTCCCTCGGGGCAGGCCTCAGGTTGGACAGCTCGGGAAGAGCAGGAGGAGGACAGTGAGTATCTGGTTGGTTTAGTTTTCAGTACTATTCTATTTCGATTGGGTTGTATAACTATCATTTGTTGGTATTTTCCGCTGTTATCTCTGATTGTTATTAATTAAGTTAAGTTGCATGCTTAGTTCTTGATTAGTAGGTGATTCTGGAACGGGTCACTACATTTATGGTATCAGAGCATGCATACGATTTTGGGATATAGATTTCTGTTTTGGGATTTCCGTTGACCAATTTACTAGTTTCCCCATTCTATGTTTAGCAATGGCTGACCACTTTGGTGACGGGAGTAGTCAGGGGAGTGTAGGTCGATGGGGTGATCAGGACGATCATAGACGTCATCGTGAGCATCGTCATCGTCGGGATGGTCCTAGGCGTTTCGATATGCATCGTTTCATGCAGATGGGGCCTAAGCCTTTAGTTGGCGGTGAGACTCCCGATGATGCGGAGGATTGGTTAGAGCGCATGGAGAGTTGTTTCCGCGCATTCCAGTGCACCGATGAGCAGAAGATGGAGACCCTTAGTTTTCTTCTCGAGGGCCGTGCTCGCAGGTGGTGGCGATCGACTTCTGCGCCGATAGTCCAGTCCCAGGGTAGAGCGACTTGGGCCGATTTCCGTGCAGCGTTCATGCAGCTGTACTTTCCTCCAGCCCTTCGCCAGGCCAAGACGATTGAGCTCCTGAACCTTAAGCAGGGGAGTATGTCTGTTGATGAGTATCAGCAGAAATTCTTCGAGTTGTTACCCTTTGCGCCTCATATCAGTGGCAGTTCTGAAGCCAAGTACGATCATTTCCTTCAGGGCCTTAACCAGGAGATCTTTGATCTAGTCACTGTCTGTGATAATCCTACTTCGTACGATGGGTTGGTGAACCGGTGTCGTCAAGCAGAGATCAGTCTCCAGCGTGGTAGGGCTATTCTTTCTTCTTCTAGACCTCCGAGTACTTTGAGGCCTCGATCTCAGTCATTCAAGAAATCTGGTTCTTCTTCTTCTGGATCTGGATCAAGGTCTAGCGGTGTTGTTCGCTTTGGTGAGAAGAAGGATTCTTGTGCGCATTGTGGGAAGAACCATCCATCGGAGCAATGCCGATTAGCAGCAGGAGCTTGTTTTCAGTGCGGAGAGATGGGTCATATCAAGAAGAATTGTCCTCAGCTGCGAGGTGGAGCAGGATCTGGTTCTGGATCCCAGACGACTGTTCAGCAGAGGAGACAGGGTCAGGCAGTGGGTAGTTCGAATCTTCGACCTCGTGCCCAAGGTCAGGTTTTTGCTCTGAACCAGGATCAGCCTGGGATGTAATTGTTATACAGTTGTAATGAAGAATATTTGCAGTGTATTACAATGGTGTTTTATTCTCTTGCCTAGATTTCGAGGACGAAATCTTTTTAAGGGGGGGAGAATGTAGTAGCCCGAATTCCAAATTGGGTAATTAACGGATTAATGGTGATTAAGAAGGTTTAATGTGTAATTTTGACCGAGTCATGATCGGACGGACCGAAGATGGTTCGGAAGCACCGAAGAGTTCGGAAGGTCCGAAGTGGGTTCGGTGGATCCGATCATGAGGTGTCAAGAGCAGCTGGACACGTGCATGTTCGGACGGTCCGAAGTGTATGATCGGAGGATCCGATCATGAGCTGTCAAGAGCCAATGGACACGTAGCGTTCGGACGTTCCGAAGTGTTGTTCGGAGGATCCGAACATGGCCTATAAATAGTGCTCGGATTTCTCATTTTTGACTTGCCAATTTCTTGAGTTTTCTCTCATTTTGGAGAGTTTGGAAGGTTTCTAGGGTTAGTTGTTGGTCGAGCGATAGCCAAGAGCTGCCAGGAGTAGTAGCGTAGCGGCGCCTGAGTTTCAAGGCAATCGACATCAAAGGGCTGTCGACGGACGAAGGTAAACCCTAAACCTTTGGTAGTACTAGGGAGTACTGGTTTTGCTAGTTGAGCATGGTAGTATTATTCATTGGGTATGCTTTTGATGCGTAGGCTTGTGCTAGACCTGATTAGCGGTGTTGCGTAAGGATAGGCTTGCTGTGATAGAGGTACGAAAGTACTATCCGAGATATCCTGGTTGAGTATACATTCTTATATGTGTTGCATGATTATGTGGTGCATTGATATATGTCATATGATGCATGCTATTATGTCACGTTTATTACTGCACGTTGCATTTCATGTTGAGCCGTACCTCCTTCGAGATAGCCTTTACTGTTGAGCTGTATCTCTTTCGAGATAAGCTATATCTTGGGGCCGCTCAGCCCTGTCTTGTGGACGCATGGACACCGAGAGTACACAGTGGCCGACGGGTCGGGAGGGCTGTTGGATCCTGTTTTCTACACGCCCAAACGCAGCGGAAGATTTAAAATTTTTATTTTATTTTGAAAAACAAAATAATATTGCTTTAGGCGCTCGTATGATTTATCAAAACATTCATAGGGTGTTAGAAATTTATACCTTTGTGAATAGATCACTTGGCTCCAACTGATCCGATATAAACAGATCTAGCTCTTGATGAATCCCTACGAACTTTCTTCAATAATCTCCTTGTTTGATCCTCCTATCAAGTCCACGACTAGATTGCTTGATCCTCTTCTAATTTGCACTAGAAAAGTAGAAGAGATTTTACGTAGGAGAGAAATAATGGAGAGACGGCTCAAACCCTAACCCTAAATCAAGGTGGCCGAATTTTTCTTTTCAAAATTGGTGGAGGCTCACGTAAGTTTTGGTGGTGGCTAGGGTTTAGATGGTTAAATGTGTTATTTATAATAAATTAAACCCTAATTACATAATTAACATTAATGGGCTTGATTTAATTAATTGGGCTAGTCCAACTAGTTTAATTAATTTAATTAAAGCCCATTAAAACTTTAATTATTTATTATGTTGGACTTGTACTCCTACAAGCCCATTAAACATAATACACACCACATTTAATTTATTAATTATCAACTCAACTTTTGAGCTTAATAAATTAAATACATTATAAATTCAACATTTGAATTTATTATTTAAATTATGAATTCAACTACTTGAATTTACATCACCTCCAAAATTTAATATTTAATAAACCCAACATTTGAGTTTAATAAATTAAATTCTCAAATTTTATAAATTCAACTCTTTGAATTTATTCTCTCAAAATTTAATTATCATAAATTCAACTCCTTGAATTTACTATATAATATAAATTCAACTTTTGAATTTATTCTCTCAACGGGAACAAACAATCCAGTACTTGTGTGACCCTCAATGGTTCAGGGATACAGCTAGCCGTGGGTTCACAACTCTTTGTGATTCAGGACAGAATCCTTTATTCGGGCTTACCCTAGTTAGCCCCATTCTTTCTATCAACACCTTGATCAAGAATGTCAGAACTCATTTCTGATAGCACCCATCGGATCATGGTAAGAGCGTCTAGTAGCATCGCCCCATGATCCCCTAGGTATCACTGATAGTGCCTGCAAGAACCAGTCGATTATGATTTAACGTACAGTACGGTCCCTTCATCTCATATATCCCGATCGAATCTGCAACCATTGGTTCATCGAGGGTTGCATATTAATTCGATAACTATGTGTTACATATAATAGTGGCATCGCGTGTACTATTGGGGAACTCCTTCTCCAACGTACATCTCATACTCTGGCCAGAGATTCCATGCACTATTATTACATCAGATCACATAGGATATCCACACCCGTAGGTGAGCGGTGAATCCCCGACTACAATGCACTGGCTCCTATATGTGTCGCGACTGTACCCAACCTCGCCACCTGATGACTCTCCTGGAGCCGGTAAACGAGTCAAAGCACAGCCCTAGCATATAGAGCCTCAGAGTTGTCTCGGGTCATAAGGACTAATGGTATACAATCATAACCACGGACTTATCCTCTCGATGTATGAGAACCACTTGGAAAGTCCGGGGGAGGGTTGTTCGGTATAATCATCATATGACTACCCATCTGCATGTTTGGACATCTCCATGCCCTTACCAAGAAACGCAGTACACAACATCACAGATGCTAGTCTCAAGCTCAAGCGACCTTTATCCATGTTTTAGGCGGCTGAATCGACTAGGAACGAATTTAGATCATACAGTATTTACAAACGAGTTTCAACATCGAATTACGATTCATTTGTATTAAAGTATGATCAAGGTCTTTATCTATGTTTGATAACATGGGTATACAGATAAAGAATTAACAAACCATGAAATAATGAATTATATTAAAATAAAGATTGTTTATTACACTTGAGTCAATAAAATCCCTAGTCAACAGTTGACTTGTAGGGCATCTACTCTAACAATCTCCCACTTGCCCTAGAGCCAACTACCCATAAACTTTAATCCCATTGCTTCGCGATGCTTCTCAAACAATGGTCCTGGCAAGGGCTTCGTAAGTGGATCGGCAACGTTATCTGCAGAGGGGACTCTTTCGACTGATATGTCTCCCCTTCCCACAATCTCCCGGATGATGTGGAATTTCCTCAGTACATGTTTGGATCGCTGATGAGACCTTGGTTCCTTTGCTTGCGCAACGGCACCAGTGTTGTCGCAGTACACCGGGACTGGATCAACTCCATTAGGAATAACGCCCAACTCTTGGACAAAATTCCTCATCCAAACTGCCTCTTTCGCTGCAGCAGATGCAGCAATGTACTCAGCTTCAGTGGTGGAATCCGCAACGGTGTCTTGCTTGGAACTTTTCCAAGAGACAGCCGCACCATTAAGCATGAATACAAAACCAGAGGTCGATTTCGAATCATCTACATCACATTGGAAGCTAGAATCAGTATAGCCTTCCAATTTTAATTCTCCACCCCCATAGACCATGAACAAGTTCTTAGTCCTTCTCAAGTACTTAAGAATATCTTTCACGGCCTTCCAATGCATTGGACCAGGGTTCGCCTGATATCTGCTTGTAACACTCAAAGCATAAGCAATGTCAGGACGTGTCGATATCATACCATACATGATACTACCAATGGCTGACGCATATGGAATTCGTGTCATCATCTCTATCTCTTCATCAGTTTTGGGACACATAGCTTTAGATAGAGTAATACCATGACACATTGGTAAGTATCCTCTCTTGGACTCTTCCATAGAGAATCGTTTTATAATGGTATCGATATATGTGGCTTGGGTGAGCCCCAACATCCTTTTTGATCTATCTCTATAGATTTGTATTCCTAATACATAGGATGCTTCACCCATGTCTTTCATGGAGAATTTACTGGCTAACCATACTTTAGTTGATTGCAGTAATCCTATATCATTCCCAATGAGCAGGATATCATCAACATAAAGTACCAGGAATGTCACTGCACTCCCACTAACTTTCTTGTACACACATGGTTCCTCAGGATTTTTAGCAAAACCAAACTCTTTGATAGTGCTGTCAAATCTGAGGTTCCAACTCCTCGATGCCTGCTTGAGACCATATATTGATCTCTGAAGTTTGCATACCTTATGCTCACTTCCTACTGATGTGTATCCCTCAGGTTGAGACATATAAATTTCTTCTTTGATGTCTCCATTGAGGAATGCAGTCTTTACATCCATTTGCCATATCTCATAGTCATACCATGCTGCTATGGCTAGTAGTATTCTAATGGACTTAAACATAGCTACTGGTGAAAAAGTTTCCTCATAGTCAATTCCTTGCCTTTGAGTATAACCTTTTGCAACCAGTCTTGCTTTGAAGGTCAGTACCTTCCCATCCGCCCCAAGCTTTCTTTTGTAGATCCATTTGCATCCTATGGGAACGATTCCCTCAGGTGGATCCACTAATGTCCAGACTTGGTTTGAATACATAGAGTCCATTTCTGACTGCATGGCTTCAAGCCATTTAGTTGAATCAGTATCAGATATTGCTTCTTTGAAATTCATTGGATCGCATCCAACACAAGGCTCATCATGGCCTTGTTCATGAAGAAGTGTATATCTGGCAGGTGGTCTAATAACTCTATCAGACTTTCTAGGAGCTTGTACTTCAACTACTGGTTCTAGGGGATTAGGTTCAACTTCTAAAGTTGAGGGAGTATCTTGAATTTCTTCAAGTTCTATCATCTTGCCTTTTCTATCTAATAGAAACTCCCTTTCCAAAAAGGTGGCATTTCTTGAAACAAACACTTTTGCTTCATTAGGATGATAAAAATAATATCCAATAGAATTCTTTGGATATCCTACAAAGTAGCACAAAGTGGATCTACTATCCAATTTGTCTCCCACTGTCTGCTTCACATAAGCAGGACATCCCCATATTCTCAAGTAAGAATACTTGGGAGGTTTCCCCATCCATATCTCATATGGTGTTTTATCCACTGCTTTAGTATGGACATTATTCAACAACATTGCCGCAGTTTCAAGCGCAAAACCCCAAAACATTGTAGGCAATTCAGTGAATCCCATCATAGATCGAACCATGTCCATCAATGTTCGATTACGACGTTCAGAAACACCATTCAATTGTGGTGTTGCTGGTGGAGTCCACTGTGAGAGAATCCCATTCTCTTTTAGATAACCCAAAAATTCAGCACTCAAGTATTCTCCACCTCGATCAGATCGAAGTGCCTTAATACTTCTTTCTAGCTGATTTTCTACTTCAGATCTGAACTCTTTGAACCTTTCAAATGCTTCAGATTTATGTTTCATCAAATAAACATACCCATACCTCGAATGGTCATCAGTAAAGGTAATGAAGTAGGAATGCCCAAATTTTGTGCTAACACTTAGCGGGCCACAAACGTCTGTATGGATCAAATCCAATAGACCATGTGCACGTTCTACTTTTCCATTGAATGGAGTCTTAGTCATTTTTCCTTTTAGACAGGACTCACAAGTAGGTAGAGAATTTATGTCTGACAAGTCAAACATGCCTTCTCCCACTAGCTTGTGCATCCTTCTTTGAGAAATATGACCTAGTCTAGCGTGCCACATTTGTGCGGGATTTGGATTTTCTATTTTTCTTTTGTTTGTTGTTGTTTTCGTATGCGCTTGGACATTGTTTAAAGGAATCTCTTTCAATTTTAAGTTATAGAGATCATTTGTTAATTCTCCAGTTCCAATCAAACATTCATTCTTGTATAAATTGCAAACACCTTTAGCAAAAACACAAGAATAACCATCCCTATCAAGCATAGAAATAGAAATAATGTTTTTAACCAATTCAGGAACAAATAAAACATCTCTCAAAAATAACTTAAAATTATTGTCCAAAATTAAAGTAATGTCTCCAATGGCAGTAGCAGCAACCCTTGCTCCATTTCCTAGTCTTAGAAAGGTCTCACCATCTCTAAGCCTCTTGCTTCTTCCCATCACCTGCAAATCATTGCATAGATGAGAACCACATCCGGTATCCAATACCCAAGAAGAGGAATTAATAGAAACATTAACTTCAATATAAAACATACCATGGCCAGAACGCTTCTGGGCAAGATACTCCGCGCAATTACGCCTCCAGTGTCCAGGCTTGTTGCAGTGGAAACAGATTTGTTCTGACTTGTCAGGCTTTGTGGGCCCCGGATTAGGTTTCTTGTATGGCTTTTTGTTAGGCTTGTTCTTCTTTGGAGGGGCAGAACGCTTCTTGCCTTTGTATGGGGTTCCCTTTTTCGTGCCGGACGAAGAACCCACTAGAAAAACAGGCTTATCCTTTTTGATTGTGGCCTCATAACTAGTAAGCATATTGACCAACTCTTCAAGGGTGGCCTCAAGCTTATTCATATTAAAGTTAACCACAAATCCATCGAACGAAGAGGGCAGAGACAGCAAGAGAATATCAGTCGAGAGCTCACTAGGGATAACCAAGTCGAGTCCCACCAACTTCTCGATGAGCCCAATCATCCTAACACCATGCTCATGGACCGAAGCCCCATCTCGCAAGCGTGTAGTCATGAGTTCTTTAACAACAGCATATCTCTCTGAACGAGTTTGTACAGCATACAATTCTTTCAGATGTAAGTGAATGTCAGCAGCATTCACAGCCTCCTCGAACCGCTTCTGCAGTTCATTCGACATAGAAGCCAACATGTAGCTCTTAGCTTGAATGTCATGGTCCCACCATTTTTCAAGCTCAGCCAATTTAGTCGGAGTGGCATTTGAAGGTGCTTCCTTCGGTGGCTTCTTATCAAGCACATACAGAATCTTTTCCGAGTTCAGAACAATCTTTAAATTTCGAAACCAGTCATTATAGTTAGGGCCAGTCAATTTGTTTTGATCGAGAATGATTGAAAGCGGGTTACGAGTAGACATCGTATATATACTGAAAATGAAAACAGATAAATGTTACTGATAATTTTAAAATAATTCTAAGATATAAAATATGGATTTCATTTTATAAATTACCCTCCCACTATTTTGACATTTCCACCACCCTCTGATGAAAAAGGGAAATCGTATTTCCTTAGTAGGCACGTAGAGTCCAATTAGCCAATTATAACCCCGAATAATATCAGCCAATTATAATTTCTAAAAGGTAGAGTCCAATTGCATCCCTATGCAACCTCCGCGTGTTTTGCCTCACGTTTAATAAGGACCCAATAATATGACGCCGTTTATTTTCACGTGTCAAACCAACCCATCAATATTGAATTGTAGTGGACGGTCGCCATGAGTTCCCCCAATAATATGAGCCGAAGTCATGGGAGTTCCACTCAATTCACATCATATGTCCGGTGGAAGTCACAGCTTTCCGGCGTACAGGCCTCCCCAATAATATGAGCCAGACACTGTCCGCGGGTAGCGATCAACATGCAACCACGGTTGATGGAAGGCAAGGAAAAATTAAACTCTTTTAATTTTTACTTATTCGGTTTGATATAAATTTTGAATCTTATTCAAAATGAGGGATTTTATTTTCAAAAATTGTCTCATCATTTAAATTTAAAAACGCGTGCCACGAGTTTGTATGTTTGCCGGATTCATGCAACTATATTATATAATAATATACATACATGCATACTACTATATATCACATATATCATAATATGACATTCAACAATAAATAAGGATGATCGATTGCCAACACTAATAGATCCATGTGAGCCATACATGGATCCAGGTCCAAACCTAGGTGAATGCAGGGATGCAAATGCAACTTATTACAAAAGCTTCCAATATTTTACATGTCTTCATCTTGATCATCGGGCCCACCATCTTCCAGTCTTGATCTCCCACTATTTCTAATTATTACATTTGAATAGCCATGGCACATAAGGGATACATCTCATGGGGGTGGGAACGGGCCATAAACCAGGCCCACTTTAATAATATCAAATATTATAAAATTGAATAAAAACAGTAAAATATCCTAACATACACCTAACACATTGGTCAAGGCTCTCGATCATCCTTCATGCATTTAATATCAAATATTAACATCAATTTAATTAAACAATTTAATTAATTGATAAATCATATATCTAATAATTTTATCACTAACCACCACAATTATTAAAGAATTTAATAAATTAAATAAACTCTTTTATTTAATTTCCAATTAAATCAATAATAATTGATTTCTTATAAAACTCATTTTTACCATAAATAATTAAAATCATATTCTAATTATTTATTTTACAAGAAAATTATTAATTTTCCAAAAATTAATTTTCCAAAATAAAAAATTGAATCAATTTCAAAAATATCAATTTTCCCCATAATTTTGAAAAATCAGAAAATTGCACCCCGGGCCTAAACAATTCAAGCCCATCAATTTTGCACGCTTCCCGAGACGATCCCGGGTCGTCGCCCCCGCTGCCCGCCCGCTGCCCGAACGTTTCGGGCAGTGGCAGCAACCTGTGCGCGCAGGCGCGCACAGGTGCGCGCAACGCCAAGCGCAGCGTGCGGACGCTCCGCACGCTGCGCCGCGTTGTGCGCCGCGTGGGCGGCGCACAGCGTGCGGACGTTCCGCACGCTGCGCCGCTCTGCGCGCGCACGCTGCGCGCGCGCGCTGCGCGTTCCTGCGCGCAGGGCGCTGCGCGGGGTCTGCCCGGAACAGTTCCGGGCAGATCGCGAATTTTTTTTTTTTTTGTTTTTCCGAAAAATTTAATTTTTATGGTGCATCAATATTTCTGAAAATTTTCTTGTGTGGTTAGAAACAAATTATTCAATATAATTTAAATCATACGATTCAGAAAACCTGGCTCTGATACCACTGTTGGATCCTGTTTTCTACACGCCCAAACGCAGCGGAAGATTTAAAATTTTTATTTTATTTTGAAAAACAAAATAATATTGCTTTAGGCGCTCGTATGATTTATCAAAACATTCATAGGGTGTTAGAAATTTATACCTTTGTGAATAGATCACTTGGCTCCAACTGATCCGATATAAACAGATCTAGCTCTTGATGAATCCCTACGAACTTTCTTCAATAATCTCCTTGTTTGATCCTCCTATCAAGTCCACGACTAGATTGCTTGATCCTCTTCTAATTTGCACTAGAAAAGTAGAAGAGATTTTACGTAGGAGAGAAATAATGGAGAGACGGCTCAAACCCTAACCCTAAATCAAGGTGGCCGAATTTTTCTTTTCAAAATTGGTGGAGGCTCACGTAAGTTTTGGTGGTGGCTAGGGTTTAGATGGTTAAATGTGTTATTTATAATAAATTAAACCCTAATTACATAATTAACATTAATGGGCTTGATTTAATTAATTGGGCTAGTCCAACTAGTTTAATTAATTTAATTAAAGCCCATTAAAACTTTAATTATTTATTATGTTGGACTTGTACTCCTACAAGCCCATTAAACATAATACACACCACATTTAATTTATTAATTATCAACTCAACTTTTGAGCTTAATAAATTAAATACATTATAAATTCAACATTTGAATTTATTATTTAAATTATGAATTCAACTACTTGAATTTACATCACCTCCAAAATTTAATATTTAATAAACCCAACATTTGAGTTTAATAAATTAAATTCTCAAATTTTATAAATTCAACTCTTTGAATTTATTCTCTCAAAATTTAATTATCATAAATTCAACTCCTTGAATTTACTATATAATATAAATTCAACTTTTGAATTTATTCTCTCAACGGGAACAAACAATCCAGTACTTGTGTGACCCTCAATGGTTCAGGGATACAGCTAGCCGTGGGTTCACAACTCTTTGTGATTCAGGACAGAATCCTTTATTCGGGCTTACCCTAGTTAGCCCCATTCTTTCTATCAACACCTTGATCAAGAATGTCAGAACTCATTTCTGATAGCACCCATCGGATCATGGTAAGAGCGTCTAGTAGCATCGCCCCATGATCCCCTAGGTATCACTGATAGTGCCTGCAAGAACCAGTCGATTATGATTTAACGTACAGTACGGTCCCTTCATCTCATATATCCCGATCGAATCTGCAACCATTGGTTCATCGAGGGTTGCATATTAATTCGATAACTATGTGTTACATATAATAGTGGCATCGCGTGTACTATTGGGGAACTCCTTCTCCAACGTACATCTCATACTCTGGCCAGAGATTCCATGCACTATTATTACATCAGATCACATAGGATATCCACACCCGTAGGTGAGCGGTGAATCCCCGACTACAATGCACTGGCTCCTATATGTGTCGCGACTGTACCCAACCTCGCCACCTGATGACTCTCCTGGAGCCGGTAAACGAGTCAAAGCACAGCCCTAGCATATAGAGCCTCAGAGTTGTCTCGGGTCATAAGGACTAATGGTATACAATCATAACCACGGACTTATCCTCTCGATGTATGAGAACCACTTGGAAAGTCCGGGGGAGGGTTGTTCGGTATAATCATCATATGACTACCCATCTGCATGTTTGGACATCTCCATGCCCTTACCAAGAAACGCAGTACACAACATCACAGATGCTAGTCTCAAGCTCAAGCGACCTTTATCCATGTTTTAGGCGGCTGAATCGACTAGGAACGAATTTAGATCATACAGTATTTACAAACGAGTTTCAACATCGAATTACGATTCATTTGTATTAAAGTATGATCAAGGTCTTTATCTATGTTTGATAACATGGGTATACAGATAAAGAATTAACAAACCATGAAATAATGAATTATATTAAAATAAAGATTGTTTATTACACTTGAGTCAATAAAATCCCTAGTCAACAGTTGACTTGTAGGGCATCTACTCTAACAGGCTTCGGTGGTCCGGGACATTTTAGGTCCACGTCTGTCTTGTAGTGGATGCAGTGACCCAGAGGTGTACCGCGCGGCACTATCCACTTGGCGCCTCTAGACTGAGCATTGTTGAGATCCTTTTGTGACTCCTGTTTCTTGACTACCCCGGTATCATGATCATAGCATGTGCATTTCATATAGGTCTGTATACTCATACTTTTGTACTGGGCGTTCTTATCGCTCACGTCCTCGGTTTTGTTTATTCTTGGACACCCCATTCCCTCGGGGCAGGCCTCAGGTTGGACAGCTCGGGAAGAGCAGGAGGAGGACAGTGAGTATCTGGTTGGTTTAGTTTTCAGTACTATTCTATTTCGATTGGGTTGTATAACTATCATTTGTTGGTATTTTCCGCTGTTATCTCTGATTGTTATTAATTAAGTTAAGTTGCATGCTTAGTTCTTGATTAGTAGGTGATTCTGGAACGGGTCACTACAGAATCCCTCCCCTTCTTAGTACTAGGCAACCCCAAAATAAAGTCTATAGAAATGTCAAACCAAGTTCTTTTTAAGAATAGCACGCAAAAGTGTTCCCAAAGTTCTATTGACAACTTAAGTTTGTCCATCCGTTTGAGGATGCAAAGTAGTAGAAAACAACAATTTTGTGCCAAGTTTAGCCCATAAAGTCTTCCAAAAGTAACTCAAGAATTTAACATCGCGAACAGAATCAATAGTCCTAGGCATGCCATGCAACCTAACAACTTCTCTAAAGAACAAATCCGCAATGTTTGAAGCATCATCGGTTTTATGACAAGCTATAAAATGTGCCATCTTAGAGAATCTATCCACAACAACAAAAATAGAATCCCTCCCCTTCTTAGTCCTAGGCAACCCCAAAATAAAGCCCATAGAAATGTCAATCTAAGTTCTTTTTAAGAATAGCAAGCAAAAGTGTTCCCAAAATTCTATTGACAACTTCAGTTTGTCCATCCGTTCGAGGATGAAAAGTAGTAGAAAACAAAAATTTTGTGTCAAGTTTAGCTCATAAAGTCTTCCAAACGTAACTCAAGAATTTAACATCGCGATCAGAAACAATAGTCCTAGGCATGCCATGCAACCTAACGACTTCTCTAAAGAACAAATCCGCCATGTTTGAAGCATCATCGGTTTTATGACAAGCTATAAAATGTGCCATCTTAGAGAATCTATCCACAACAACCAAAATAGAATACCTCTCCTTCTTAGTCCTAGGCAACACCAAAATAAAGTCCATAGAAATGTCAATCTAAGTTCTTTTTAAGAATAGCACGCAAAAGTGTTCTCAAAGTTCTATTGACAACTTCAGTTTGTCCATCCGTTCGAGGATGACAAGTAGTAGAAAACAACAATTTTGTGCCAAGTTTAGCCCATAAAGTCTTCCAAAAGTAACTCAAGAATTTAACATCGCGACCAGAAACAATAGTCATAGGCATGCCATACAACCTAACGACTTCTCTAAAGAACAAATCCGCCATGTTTGAAGCATCATCGGTTTTATGACAAGCTATAAAATGTGCCATCTTAGAGAATCTATCCACAACAACAAATATAGAATCCCACCCCTTCTTAGTACTAGGCAACCCCAAAATAAAGTCTATAGAAATGTCAATCCAAGTTCTTTTTAAGAATAGCACGCAAAAGTTTTCCCAAAGTTCTATTGACAACTTCAGTTTGTCCATCCGTTCGAGGATGACAAGTATTAGAAAACAACAATTTTGTGCCAAGTTTAGCCCACAAAGTCTTCTAATAGTGACTCAAGAATTTAACATCGCGACCAGAAACAATAGTCCTAGGCATGCCATGCAACCTAACGACTTCTCTAAAGAACAAATCTGCCATGTTTGAAGCATCATCGGTTTTATGACAAGCTATAAAATGTGCCATCTTAGAGAATCTATCCACAACAACAAAAATAGAATCCCTCCCCTTCTTAGTCCTAGGCAACACCAAAATAAAGTTCATAGAAATGTCAATCTAAGTTCTTTTTAAGAATAGCACGCAAAAGTGTTCCCAAAGTTCTATTGACAACTTCATTTTGTCCATCCGTTCGAGGATGAAAAGTAATAGAAAACAACAATTTTGTGCCAAGTTTAGCCCATAAAGTCTTCCAAAAGTAACTCAAGAATTTTACATCGCGACCAAAAACAATAGTCATAGGCATGCCATGCAACCTAACGACTTCTCTAAAGAACAAATCCACCATGTTTGAAGCATCATGGGTTTTATGACAAGCTATAAAATGTGTCATCTTAGAGAATCTATCCACAACAACAAAAATAGAATCCCTCCCCTTCTTAGTACTAGGCAACCCCAAAATAAAGTCTATAGAAATGTCAAACCAAGTTCTTCTTAAGAATAGCACGCAAAAGTGTTCCCAAAGTTCTATTGACAACTTAAGTTTGTCCATCCGTTCGAGGATGAAAAGTAGTAGAAAACAACAATTTTGTGCCAAGTTTAGCCCATAAAATCTTCCAAAAGTAACTCAAGAATTTAACATCGCGAACGGAATCAATAGTCCTAGGCATGCCATGCAACCTAACGACTTCTCTAAAGAACAAATCCGCGATGTTTGAAGCATCATCGGTTTTATGACAAGCTATAAAATGTGCCATCTTCGAGAATATATCCACAACATAAAAATTAGAATCCCTCCCCTTCTTAGTCCTAGGCAACCCAAAAATAAAGACCATAGAAATGTCAATCCAAGTTCTTTTTAAGAATAGCACGCAAAAGTGTTCCCAAAGTTCTATTGACAACTTCAGTTTGTCCATCTGTTTGAGGATGCAAAGTAGTAGAAAACAACAATTTTGTGCCAAGTTTAGCCCATAAAGTCTTCCAAAAGTAACTCAAGAATTTAACATCGCGAACAGAATCAATAGTCCTAGGCATGCCATGCAACCTAACGACTTCTCTAAAGAACAAATCCGCAATGTTTGAAGCATCATCGGTTTTATGACAAGCTATAAAATGTGCCATCTTAGAGAATCTATCCACAACAACAAAAATAGAATCCCTCCCCTTCTTAGTCCTAGGCAACACCAAAATAAAGCCCATAGAAATGTCAATCTAAGTTCTTTTTAAGAATAGCACGCAAAAGTGTTCCCAAAGTTCTATTGACAACTTCAGTTTGTCCATCCGTTCGAGGATGACAAGTAGTAGAAAACAAAAATTTTGTGCCAAGTTTAGCCCATAAAGTCTTCCAAACGTAACTCAAGAATTTAACATCGCGATCAGAAACAATAGTCCTAGACATGCCATGCAACCTAACGACTTCTCTAAAGAACAAATCCGCCATGTTTGAAGCATCATCAGGTTTTATGACAAGCTATAAAATGTGCCATCTTAGAGAATCTATCCACAACAACCAAAATAGAATACCTCTCCTTCTTAGTCCTAGGCAACCCCAAAATAAAGTCCATAGAAATGTCAATCCAAGTTCTTTTTAAGAATAGCACGCAAAAGTGTTCCCAAAGTTCTATTGACAACTTCAGTTTGTCCATCCGTTCGAGGATGACAAGTAGTAGAAAACAACAATTTTGTGCCAAGTTTAGCCCATAAAGTCTTCCAAAAGTAACTCAAGAATTTAACATCGCGACCAGAAACAATAGTCATAGGCATGCCATGCAACCTAACGACTTCTCTAAAGAACAAATCCGCCATGTTTGAAGCATCATCGGTTTTATGACAAGCTATAAAATGTGCCATCTTAGAGAATCTATCCACAACAACAAAAATAGAATCCCTCCCCTTCTTAGTACTAGGCAACCCCAAAATAAAGTCTATAGAAATGTCAATCCAAGTTCTTTTTAAGAATAGCACGCAAAAGTTTTCCCAAAGTTCTATTGACAACTTCAGTTTGTCCATCCGTTCGAGGATGACAAGTAGTAGAAAACAACAATTTTGTGCCAAGTTTAGCCCATAAAGTCTTCCAATAGTGACTCAAGAATTTAACATCGCGACTAGAAACAATAGTCCTAGGCATGCCATGCAACCTAACGACTTCTTTAAAGAACAAATCCGCCATGTTTGAAGCATCATCGGTTTTATGACAAGCTATAAAATGAGCCATCTTAGAGAATCTATCCACAACAACAAAAATAGAATCCCTCCCCTTCTTAGTACTAGGCAACCCCAAAATAAAGTCCATAGAAATGTCAATCCAAGTTCTTTTTAAGAATAGCACGCAAAAGTGTTTCCAAAGTTCTATTGACAACTTCAGTTTGTCCATCCGTTTGAGGATGACAAGTAGTAGAAAACAACAATTTTTTTGCCAAGTTTAGCCCATAAAGTCTTCCAAAAGTAACTCAAGAATTTAACATCGCGAACAGAAATCAATAGTCCTAGGCATGCCATGCAACCTAACGACTTCTCTAAAGAACAAATCCGCAATGTTTGAAGCATCATCGGTTTTATGACAAGCTATAAATGTGCCATCTTAGAGAATCTATCCACAACAACAAAAATAGAATCCCTCCCCTTCTTAGTCCTAGGCAACCCCAAAATAAAGTCCATAGAAATGTCAATCCAAGTTCTTTTTAAGAATAGCACGCAAAAGTGTTCCCAAAGTTCTATTGACAACTTCAGTTTGTCCATCGTTTGAGGATGAAAAGTAGTAGAAAACAACAATTTTGTGCCAAGTTTAGCCCATAAAGTCTTCCAAAAGTAACTCAAGAATTTAACATCGCGACCAGAAACAATAGTCCTAGGCATGCCATGCAACCTAACGACTTCTCTAAAGAACAAATCCGCATGTTTGAAGCATCATCGGTTTTATGACAAGCTATAAAATGTGCCATCTTCGAGAATCTATCCACAACAACAAAAATAGAATCCCTCCCCTTCTTAGTCCTAGGCAACCCCAAAATAAAGTCCATAGAAATGTCAATCCAAGTTCTTTTTAAGAATAGCACGCAAAAGTGTTCCCAAAGTTCTATTGACAACTTCAGTTTGTCCATCCGTTTGAGGATGACAAGTAGTAGAAAACAACAATTTTGTGCCAAGTTTAGCCCATAAAGTCTTCCAAAAGTAACTCAAGAATTTAACATCGCGAACAGAATCAATAGTCCTAGGCATGCCATGCAACCTAACGACTTCTCTAAAGAACAAATCCGCAATGTTTGAAGCATCATCGGTTTTATGACAAGCTATAAAATGTGCCATCTTAGAGAATCTATCCACAACAACAAAAATAGAATCCCTCCCCTTCTTAGTCCTAGGCAACCCCAAAATAAAGTCCATAGAAATGTCAATCCAAGTTCTTTTTAAGAATAGCACGCAAAAGTGTTCCCAAAGTTCTATTGACAACTTCAGTTTGTCCATCCGTTCGAGGATGACAAGTAGTAGAAAACAACAATTTTGTGCCAAGTTTAGCCCATAAAGTCTTCCAAAAGTAACTCAAGAATTTAACATCGCGAACAGAAATCAATAGTCCTAGGCATGCCATGCAACCTAACGACTTCTCTAAAGAACAAATCCGCCATGTTTGAAGCATCATCGGTTTTATGACAAGCTATAAAATGTGCCATCTTAGAGAATCTATCCACAACAACAAAAATAGAATCCCTCCCCTTCTTAGTCCTAGGCAACCCCAAAATAAAGTCCATAGAAATGTCAATCCAAGTTCTTTTTAAGAATAGCACGCAAAAGTGTTCCCAAAGTTCTATTGACAACTTCAGTTTGTCCATCCGTTCGAGGATGACAAGTAGTAGAAAACAACAATTTTGTGCCAAGTTTAGCCCATAAAGTCTTCCAAAAGTAACTCAAGAATTTAACATCGCGACCAGAAACAATAGTCCTAGGCATGCCATGCAACCTAACGACTTCTCTAAAGAACAAATCCGCCATGTTTGAAGCATCATCGGTTTTATGACAAGCTATAAAATGTGCCATCTTAGAGAATCTATCCACAACAACAAAAATAGAATCCCTCCCCTTCTTAGTCCTAGGCAACCCCAAAATAAAGTCTATAGAAATGTCAATCCAAGTTCTTTTTAAGAATAGCACGCAAAAGTGTTCCCAAAGTTCTATTGACAACTTCAGTTTGTCCATCCGTTCGAGGATGACAAGTAGTAGAAAACAACAATTTTGTGCCAAGTTTAGCCCATAAAGTCTTCCAATAGTGACTCAAGAATTTAACATCGCGACTAGAAACAATAGTCCTAGGCATGCCATGCAACCTAACGACTTCTCTAAAGAACAAATCCGCCATGTTTGAAGCATCATCGGTTTTATGACAAGCATATAAATGTGCCATCTTAGAGAATCTATCCACAACAACAAAAATAGAATCCCTCCCCTTCTTAGTACTAGGCAACCCCAAAATAAAGTCCATAGAAATGTCAATCCAAGTTCTTTTTAAGAATAGCACGCAAAAGTGTTTCCAAAGTTCTATTGACAACTTCAGTTTGTCCATCCGTTCGAGGATGACAAGTAGTAGAAACAACAATTTTTGTGCCAAGTTTAGCCCATAAAGTCTTCCAAAAGTAACTCAAGAATTTAACATCGCGAACAGAAATCAATAGTCCTAGGCATGCCATGCAACCTAACGACTTCTCTAAAGAACAAATCCGCAATGTTTGAAGCATCATCGGTTTTATGACAAGCTATAAAATGTGCCATCTTAGAGAATCTATCCACAACAACAAAAATAGAATCCCTCCCCTTCTTAGTACTAGGCAACCCCAAAATAAAGTCCATAGAAATGTCAATCCAAGTTCTTTTTAAGAATAGCACGCAAAAGTGTTCCCAAAGTTCTATTGACAACTTCAGTTTGTCCATCCGTTCGAGGATGACAAGTAGTAGAAAACAACAATTTTGTGCCAAGTTTAGCCCATAAAGTCTTCCAAAGTAACTCAAGAATTTAACATCGCGACAGAATCAATAGTCCTAGGCATGCCATGCAACCTAACGACTTCTCTAAAGAACAAATCCGCCATGTTTGAAGCATCATCGGTTTTATGACAAGCTATAAAATGTGCCATCTTAGAGAATCTATCCACAACAACAAAAATAGAATCCCTCCCCTTCTTAGTCCTAGGCAACCCCAAAATAAAGTCCATAGAAATGTCAATCCAAGTTCTTTTTAAGAATAGCACGCAAAAGTGTTTCCAAAGTTCTATTGACAACTTCAGTTTGTCCATCCGTTGGAGGATGACAAGTAGTAGAAAACAAAATTTTTTTGCCAAGTTTAGCCCATAAAGTCTTCCAAAAGTAACTCAAGAATTTAACATCGCGAACAGAAATCAATAGTCCTAGGCATGCCATGCAACCTAACGACTTCTCTAAAGAACAAATCCGCAATGTTTGAAGCATCATCGGTTTTATGACAAGCTATAAAATGTGCCATCTTAGAGAATCTATCCACAACAACAAAAATAGAATCCCTCCCCTTCTTAGTCCTAGGCAACCCCAAAATAAAGTCCATAGAAATGTCAATCCAAGTTCTTTTTAAGAATAGCACGCAAAAGTGTTCCCAAAGTTCTATTGACAACTTCAGTTTGTCCATCCGTTCGAGGATGAAAAGTAGTAGAAAACAACAATTTTGTGCCAAGTTTAGCCCATAAAGTCTTCCAAAAGTAACTCAAGAATTTAACATCGCGACCAGAAACAATAGTCCTAGGCATGCCATGCAACCTAACGACTTCTCTAAAGAACAAATCCGCCATGTTTGAAGCATCATCGGTTTTATGACAAGCTATAAAATGTGCCATCTTCGAGAATCTATCCACAACATAAAAATAGAATCCCTCCCCTTCTTAGTCCTAGGCAACCCCAAAATAAAGTACCATAGAAATGTCAATCCAAGTTCTTTTTAAGAATAGCACGCAAAAGTGTTCCCAAAGTTCTATTGACAACTTCAGTTTGTCCATCCGTTTGAGGATGACAAGTAGTAGAAAACAACAATTTTGTGCCAAGTTTAGCCCATAAAGTCTTCCAAAAGTAACTCAAGAATTTAACATCGCGAACAGAATCAATAGTCCTAGGCATGCCATGCAACCTAACGACTTCTCTAAAGAACAAATCCGCAATGTTTGAAGCATCATCGGTTTTATGACAAGCTATAAAATGTGCCATCTTAGAGAATCTATCCACAACAACAAAAATAGAATCCCTCCCCTTCTTAGTCCTAGGCAACACCAAAATAAAGTCCATAGAAATGTCAATCTAAGTTCTTTTTAAGAATAGCACGCAAAAGTGTTCCCAAAGTTCTATTGACAACTTCAGTTTGTCCATCCGTTCGAGGATGACAAGTAGTAGAAAACAAAAATTTTGTGCCAAGTTTAGCCCATAAAGTCTTCCAAACGTAACTCAAGAATTTAACATCGCGATCAGAAACAATAGTCCTAGGCATGCCATGCAACCTAACGACTTCTCTAAAGAACAAATCCGCCATGTTTGAAGCATCATCGGTTTTATGACAAGCTATAAAATGTGCCATCTTAGAGAATCTATCCACAACAACCAAAATAGAATACCTCCCCTTCTTAGTCCTAGGCAACCCCAAAATAAAGTCCATAGAAATGTCAATCTAAGTTCTTTTTAAGAATAGCACGCAAAAGTGTTCCCAAAGTTCTATTGACAACTTCAGTTTGTCCATCCGTTCGAGGATGACAAGTAGTAGAAAACAACAATTTTGTGCCAAGTTTAGCCCATAAAGTATTCCAAAAGTAACTCAAGAATTTAACATCGCGACCAGAAACAATAGTCATAGGCATGCCATGCAACCTAACGACTTCTCTAAAGAACAAATCCGCCATGTTTGAAGCATCATCGGTTTTATGACAAGCTATAAAATGTGCCATCTTAGAGAATCTATCCACAACAACAAAAATAGAATCCCTCCCCTTCTTAGTACTAGGCAACCCCAAAATAAAGTCTATAGAAATGTCAATCCAAGTTCTTTTTAAGAATAGCACGCAAAAGTTTTCCCAAAGTTCTATTGACAACTTCAGTTTGTCCATCCGTTCGAGGATGACAAGTAGTAGAAAACAACAATTTTGTGCCAAGTTTAGCCCATAAAGTCTTCCAATAGTGACTCAAGAATTTAACATCGCGACTAGAAACAATAGTCATAGGCATGCCATGCAACCTAACGACTTCTTTAAAGAACAAATCCGCCATGTTTGAAGCATCATCGGTTTTATGACAAGCAATAAAATGAGCCATCTTAGAGAATCTATCCACAACAACAAAAATAGAATCCCTCCCCTTCTTAGTACTAGGCAACCCCAAAATAAAGTCCATAGAAATGTCAATCCAAGTTCTTTTTAAGAATAGCACGCAAAAGTGTTTTCAAAGTTCTATTGACAACTTCAGTTTGTCCATCCGTTTGAGGATGACAAGTAGTAGAAAAAAAAATTTTTTTGCCAAGTTTAGCCCATAAAGTCTTCCAAAAGTAACTCAAGAATTTAACATCGCGAACAAAATCAATAGTCCTAGGCATGCCATGCAACCTAACGACTTCTCTAAAGAACAAATCCGCAATGTTTCAAGCATCATCGGTTTTATGACAAGCTATAAATGTGCCATCTTAGAGAATCTATCCACCACAACAAAAATAGAATCCCTCCCCTTCTTAGTCCTAGGCAACCCCAAAATAAAGTCCATAGAAATGTCAATCCAAGTTCTTTTTAAGAATAGCACGCAAAAGTGTTCCCAAAGTTCTATTGACAACTTCAGTTTGTCCATCCGTTTGAGGATGAAAAGTAGTAGAAAACAACAATTTTGTGCCAAGTTTAGCCCATTAAGTCTTCCAAAAGTAACTCAAGAATTTAACATCGCGAACAGAATCAATAGTCCTAAGCATGCCATGCAACCTAACGACTTCTCCTAAAGAACAAATCCGCGATGTTTGAAGCATCATCGGTTTTATGACAAGCTATAAAATGTGCCATCTTCGAGAATCTATCCACAACAACAAAAAAAGAATCCCTCCCCTTCTTAGTCCTAGGCAACCCCAAAATAAAGTCCATAGAAATGTCAATCCAAGTTTTTTTAAGAATAGCACGCAAAAGTGTTCCCAAAGTTCTATTGACAACTTCAGTTTGTCCATCCGTTGGAGGATGACAAGTAGTAGAAAACAAAATTTTTTTGCCAAGTTTAGCCCATAAAGTCTTCCAAAAGTAACTCAAGAATTTAACATCGCGAACAAAATCAATAGTCCTAGGCATGCCATGCAACCTAACGACTTCTCTAAAGAACAAATCCGCAATGTTTGAAGCATCATCGGTTTTATGACAAGCTATAAAATGTGCCATCTTAGAGAATCTATCCACAACAACAAAAATAGAATCCCTCCCCTTCTTAGTGCTAGGCAACCCCAAAATAAAGTCCATAGAAATGTCAATCCAAGTTCTTTTTAAGAATAGCACGCAAAAGTGTTCCCAAAGTTCTATTGACAACTTCAGTTTGTCCATCCGTTCGAGGATGAAAAGTAGTAGAAAACAACAATTGTATGGCTCGAGATTAATAGTTCTCATCGACATAATACTCGGAATATATATGCGTAGGTATATATATATAATGAGGAGTGTTTAGTGAGATGAGAATAAGAAATACATGGACACGAGGAGAAAACCTTAAAAATTTGGACAGAACAGTTGGCGCATATGCGCGGAAAGAGTGGCACATATGCGCGACATTTACAGTAGCAGTGGCGCATATGCGCGGAAAGAGTGGCGCATATGCGCGATACCTACAGTAGCCTTGGCGCTTATGCGCGAGAGTAGTTGCGCATATGCGCGGAGCGTCCAGAACCATTGGCGCATATGCGCGAGTTTAGTGGCGCATATGCGCGAGTGTTAAATCTGCCGAGACAGTAGGTCTCGCGCACATGCGCGAGTAATGCCGCGCATATGCGCGAGACGTGTACATCAAAGAACAAGCCATTTGTCCTAAATCATGCAAGATATATATAGAGTTGTCTCTAATCCTTGCCATTTCAGAAGCAAAATCGAGAGAGAGAGAGATTCAAGGGAGAAGAAAGGTTCTTTCAAGTCAAGGTGAATTAGTGCACGATTTTCTTCTCCAAACTAAAATCTAAGTATAGATTTGGACTCCCCTCCGTATTAGCTACAACGTAATGTAAGTTTCATTCAATTCCAGCAGGTTTTGATAAATATGTGTTGGAAAATGAAGAATTGAACTCTATATTATGTTCTTGAGATGGTAGATATTGTAGAACCGTAAACGGATCGAAGAACGGATGTCATATGCAATTGTTACGATTTTTATAGCATGTTTAGAACTAAATATGCAGATTTTGGGTACTATGACATGTTTTGGGATGAATATTGTATTGGATTATGATTGAGAATAAGATAAGATAGTGTTGATATCTGTTGAGAATTTGATTGACCGGTATCGGGAATTACATCGTTATGCCGTCAGATTGTTTTGAGATCACGTAGTGACTTGGATATGTGTTGATTAGATTAGGCATTGATAGAGTTTATATCAACATTTCCATTTCAGATTTGTATTGGCGACCGTGACAGCGATTCTACGACGAAAGGTATAGTACATGTCTTGTTTGGGGAATCACGACTCAAATGAGATCACATTTGAGTTTCCCAACCAAAATCACATACTTGTTTTATTGTTTATACCTTGATATGATTATGATTGTTATAGAACTTGTATGCAGATCGTGCTATGCTTTGTTTACAGATCATGTAGCATTGCATTATGCTTGTGTACAGATTTTGTATTCATGCATGAAGATAGGGCAGTCTGGAGATCAGGCAGACTACTAGATGTTCGGCGATATCTCAGCTTAGGGGAAGATCACCGCCCCTTTGTAGACGTGGATACAGATCAGGCCGAAGTCTAGGAATAAGACGTACAGCACCTCGATTGGTAGGGTAGGTGACAGCCAGTGACGTCTTATTCACAACGGGATCTCTAGAGTTGTAGTCGAGTCGCATCTAGACATGATTAGGCTCGCATTGCATGATTATATATGAATGACATTCATATTAGCATGTTTCATGTTTTAGATTGTTTATATGCATGTTACATGTTTATACTGGGATTTGTTCTCACCGGTTTTCCGGCTGTTGTTATGTCTGTATGTGTGCATAACAACAGGTGGGGCAGGATCTGGGTCACGACAGAGATGAGCGATGGACATAGCGTGGTGATCACGGGCCTAGCAGATGGACTAGTAGAGTTACTTTTATCTTGTACTGTATTTCACTACTAGTTACAGAGGATGGATTAAAACAAGAAATGTTGTATCCTATGTTTGTATATTATGTTTGCATGTTGTAAAATAAATAAAGAACTGATGTTGTTTAGTTACATTTGAGTAATGTAAAAAAAAAAAAAGCGAAAATTTGACCCACTTTTATTATTGATCCATTTAATCCCAAGAAAAAGAATTAGAGCCCGGGTCCCCACAACAGGTGGTATCAGAGCCGAGAGTTCCTTTAGACTGAGATAGGATAGAATGAGCGGGGTAGATCGAGTCTTCTTCCTTGCTTGATGATGTGCTAGCATGTTTATTTCTTTCCTTATTACATGTTGTTGTTATTTGATTTCGTTCAGCATATGATTGACTGAATCAGAACCGATTCTAGATCAGAGGTAACTGACTAGAGGAGGGCTGAGACAGTTGTATAATTTGTCTACTAATCCGTTGGGTTATTAGATATGCCTCCTAGAAGAGCAGCCGTACCTCTACGACCAATAGCGCCAGAACAGGGGAGTACATCCGGAGATCCTATGGATGTTACGGCGACCCCTATGGAGACGTTGCTGAAGCGATTCCAATCCTTTCGACCTCCCACCTTAAAAGGTACCGAGAATGCCATCGAGTGCGAAAGCTGGCTTGAGGATATCAAAATGCTATTCGACTCTTTAGAGTACAGGGATGAGAAGAGGATCAAGCTAATTGGCCATCAATTGCTAGATATAGCCAAGAATTGGTGGTTGAACATTAGGAGAGCTTTAGAGCAGCGGGGTACCGAGATTACGTGGAAGGTATTCAAGATGGAATTCTATCAGCGTTTCTTTCCCATCTCTTATCGCAAGGATAAAGGCGCTGAATTTGCCAACTTGAGGCAAGGGCAATTGAACATTGAGGAGTACGTTGCCAAATTCTCTTCTTTGCTTCGTTTTGCACCTCATGTTTCAGGAAATGATGAGGCCATGGCAGATCAGTTTATAAATGGCCTGAATCCAGATATCTTTACGTTGGTCAATACTGGGAGACCCGATAATTTCTCGGATGCATTGAATCGAGCCAAAGGTGCAGAAGCAGGATTGTTGAGACAACGGAGTGCTCCGTATGTTGCACCGAGTCCGAGACCGCCACTACCTCCATCCCAAGTTCCTCCTCCTCGATTCGAAAGCGGTGGTAGTAGTAGTGGACGCAAAGAACAGCTGAAGGCGAAGGGGAAACAGTTTAAGCGACCTGGGAGCAGTTCGTCGAGCTCCAGCGGATCCAGACAGAGTGGTTTTGATCAAAGTTCAAGGACTTCAGGTGTATATTGCAATAATTGTGGAGGTAGGCATGCAACTGAACAGTGCCAGGGAGTTACAGGCCGATGTAACATTTGTAGGCAACCGGGGCATTTTGCCAAAGTCTGTCCCCAGAGGAGTGTACAGCAAGGCCAGTGTAATAGCCGAGCCCAGTGTACGGTACGATTTAAGTTTCGTTTGTTATTTGGGATATTTGATTAGATGTTCAGAGTTGTATTTTTGGGCTATAGTATTGTTAGTTTTATTGTCTTGAGGTATTAGATGATGTTGGTTGTTCGTTTCAGAGTTTCGGATCGATTCTAGTTGCATGGGAATAGTGCTTGGCCGTGGCTTGAGTGCACCCGCGCTCTTAACTGGAGTGCCCCCGCGGTGCACTGTGCTATTTTTGGAGTTTGAGTGCCGTGAGCACACCGCACCCGCGGCGTTGTAGAGACCGCCCCTGCGGTAGAGACCGCACCCGCGCTGCTTGCGTCGCCGCTCCCGCGCTGTTCGTGTTCCAGAATTTTTGAGATTGCCGTAACCATAGCGCACCCGCGGTCCTTGTGTTGGCGCACCCGCGGTGAAGGTATGGTCGAGTTTTTAAGCTACTTTTTGGAGTGGTTGGCCATACTTTCCCTTTCTTTTCTCCTCCATTCTCGACATTTCTCTCCATTTTTAGGGTTTTTGGTCATTTCTTTCACTTCCTATCTTCGATTCAAGCGTTTGTTTGGAATTTCGACTTGAGTTCGACGTTCTCCTTGGTGCTAGGAAGCTTGGGTAAGTTTTTGGTGCGATTCTGTTAAGGTTGTAAATTAAGAGTTGTTTAGATTGGTTGTTTAAGTGGATTTATGGATTATTTAGCTTGTAATCTTGGATATTTAGTTGATATTGGTGTTATTTGTGGATTATTTGTTGTAGGTGGTGATCAAGAGCTAAGTTGAGGTGTTTGTTGTGGTTTGTAAGTGGAAATTCATTCCTTTTGCTCACATGATTTTATATGTATGTGTTTCAAAGAGTTTATTGTGTTATTCCCTTTCATTTGATCCATAGTATGTATTGTTATATGTATTGGAGGCATTGATGTCTCATTATTGATTAAAGGGAATACAAAGAGATATATAGAGTTCAAAGTGATTGTTAAAACCAGAGAAGAGTTTAAATGTTTTCGGATTGATAAATACATAGTCAGAGATTGCATGCAATATTAGATGATCATCGCCCAGAGGCTTATATCCCTCAGAGTTATCGGTATTTATATCGATTTGGGATACGAGCAACCCCAGAGCAGAGATACTATTGATATCAATCCCCAGAGCAAAAGAGAAATACCATCATATTTATATGCTATTGCTATGTTATTGATATTCAGAGTTTACAGTTCAGAGTTGATGGTATTTATGATTTCAAAGAGATGTTTTACAGAGATTATTGTTTATTGTTATGTAAGAGTTCCACTTGCTGAGATTTATTCTCATTTCAGTTATTTTCATGTGATGCAGATCAGAGTGGTGCCTCGGGACGTTGACTGTAGATCGGGGGTCATATGCATACACCGTTGGAAGGAGGATTTTGGCATGATCATAGGAATGATATTTTGGTTTTTGTTATGTCATTTAAATGATCATGTATTTATTTTGTAAAGATATTTAAACAAATGTGTTTTGAAACTCCTTCCGTATATTTTAAAGAGAAAATTTTATTTCCGCTGCGTATTTATTTTAAAAGAGGTCAGGGTGTCACATTTTAGTGGTATCAGAGCGGTGTTCTTCGGACCAATGCATATGACTTCGTCTACTTTCAACTGTCCGGGTATGTTTTCTTTGCATCTATCTATTGTTATGTATTGATTGGTGTCTTGTGAGCATTGTAGAGTAGAGGATGCCTCCTAAGCGTAAGGCGTCAGAGGGGGAGGATAGTTCGTCCTCGAGAGTTGTCGACGAGTTCGGCAAGTTACTGAAGGAGCAGGCTAAGGTTCACAGTGAGCAGATCCAGCAGTTGCTTAGACTGCAAGGAGCAGGCCAGGGCAGAGACCAAGGTAGGGGGCAGGTTGCTCCAGTAGCAGTTGGTTCTGATGCTATCTTTTCTGCGTTTAAGAGGATGGATCCACCCGAGTTTCCAGGCAGCTCCGATCCTTTAGCTGCAGTAGAGTGGGTCAAGGCTTTGGAGGCGATTTTTGATCATCTCCACTATGAGGACAGAGATCGTATCAGTTGTGCTGTTTTTATGCTGGTTAAAGCTGCACGTTTGTGGTGGAATGCGACCAAGGTTGGCATTGATGTTTCTACTTTGAAGTGGTCTGAGTTTACTGAGCTTTTCTACGACAAGTACTTTCCTGATGCACTGCGAGCGAGGAAGGTCACAGAGTTCTTGGAGCTTCGTCAGGGGAGCTTGAACGTGGATGAGTATATTCTCAAGTTCGAGGAGGGTTGCCTATTTGCTCCGTACATTGCTACCAGTGATAAAGATAAAGGTGCTCACTTCATTCGAGGCCTTAGAGCGGAGATCAGGCGTGATATCAATATGTCCAAGGCTGTGACTTTCAAGGAGATTGTGTCCAAGGCGTTGCTAGCAGAGCAGGACGAGAAGGATATCGCCAGGGAGAGACAGGCGAGGCACCAGGCTAATGTTCAAAGAGGCCATAGTTCAGGTCAGCGTGGCAGAGATCGATTCAAGGGGAAGGGCAAGGTGGATCAGAGTCCTAGGCCACCGTCAGTGCCAGTTGCTCCGTCTGATTCTGAGAGATCTTTGTGTCCCAAGTGTAGCAGACCCCATCGTGGAGAGTGTAGATTTGGCTCTCGTTCTTGCTATCGTTGTGGCATGCCAGGCCATATTTCCAGAGATTGTCCTAGGGGAGCTAGCCAGGAGAAGGTGCAGGGTCGTATCTTTTCGATGACTAAGGAAGGTATTAATCGTAATTCTTCTGTAATCTCTAGTTCCATTTTAATTTCAGGCAGAGTAGCTACTACTTTGATTGATACTGGTGCTACTCATTCTTTTATGTCTGAATTGTTTTTGAGATCTTTGGGTATAGTTCCTTCTGTTATTCCCCTTCAGCTTAGTGTTGTTTTGCCTTCGGGAGATGTTTTGTGCCCGACTTCCATAGTGTATGCGTGCCCCGTTCGTTTTGTTGATCGAGAGGTCTTTGCTGATTTGATTGTGATCCCGATGGTTGCCTTTGATGTTATTCTTGGCATGGATTGGCTGTCGACCTATCGTGCTGTTATTGATTGCGTTGCTAAGACGGTGACTTTTGCAGATGATGACCAGGGAGGAGTTCTCGCCAGCTCAGGTACTTCGCTGGTCCTTCCTTTTATTTCGTGTCTTGATGCTGAGAGGCTTTTGTGTAGAGGTTGTGATGTTTTTCTAGCATCTGTTGTGGATATGGATAGACTGATTAAGTTGAATATTGATGATATTGATGTGGTGAGGGAGTTTGCGGATGTGTTTGAGGATGATGTTCCGGGTTTGCCGCCGGATAGAGATGTAGAGTTTGTTATTGATCTTGCTCCAGGTACGGTTCCTATTTCTAAGGCTCCGTATAGGATGGCTCCTACCGAGATGAAAGAGTTGAAGACGCAGTTGCAGGATCTTCTAGATAAGGGTTTCATTCGTCCGAGTTCTTCGCCTTGGGGAGCTCCGGTTCTATTTGTTAAGAAGAAGGACGGGTCTTTGCGTCTGTGTATCGATTACAGAGAGCTCAACAAAGTGACGATCAAGAACAAGTATCCGTTGCCACGGATTGACGATCTATTTGACCAACTCCAGGGTGCCACTGTTTTCTCGAAGATTGATCTTCGGTCTGGCTACTATCAATTGAAGGTTAGGGAGTCCGATATCCCTAAGACGGCTTTCAGGACCAGGTATGGTCACTATGAGTTTCTCGTGATGTCTTTTGGTTTGACCAATGCCCCTTCTGTTTTCATGGACCTGATGAACCGTGTGTTCAAGCCGTATTTGGATAGCTTCGTCATTGTCTTTATCGACGATATCTTGATCTATTCCAAGACCAGAGAGCTTCATTCAGAGCATCTCAGAGTTGTGCTCCAGTTGCTGAGAGAGCGGAGGTTGTTTGCCAAGTTGAAGAAGTGTGAGTTTTGGCTGGATCAGATTTCTTTCCTAGGCCATGTCGTTTCGAGGGATGGCATTGCTGTTGATCCGATGAAGATAGAGGCGATTCAGAAGTGGCCTATTCCTACGACTGTTTCAGAGGTGCGCAGTTTCCTTGGTTTGGCGGGTTTTTATCGTCGTTTCATTTTGGATTTTTCCAAGATTGCCCTGCCATTGTCCAATCTGACAAGGAAGACTGTGAAGTTCGAGTGGTCTTTAGATTGCCAGAGTGCATTTCAGGAGTTGAAGGATAGATTGACGACGGCTCCTGTTCTTTCTTTGCCTTGTGGTTCAGAGGACTTTGTTGTCTATACTGATGCGTCGAAGAAGGGTCTCGGTGCAGTGTTGATGCAGAGAGGTAAGGTCATTGCCTATGCTTCTCGCCAGTTGAAGGATTATGAGAAGAATTATCCGACGCATGATTTAGAGTTGGCAGCTGTGGTTTTCGCCCTGAAGATTTGGAGACACTACTTGTATGGCGAAAAGTGTGAGATTTTCACAGACCACAAGAGTTTGAAGTATCTGTTTTCGCAGAAAGAGCTCAATATGCGGCAGAGGAGGTGGTTAGAGCTTGTCAAGGATTACGATGTAACTATCAGTTATCACCCAGGGAAGGCGAATGTTGTGGCTGATGCTTTGAGTCGTAAGTCGAGTGCTTCATTGAGTTCTTTGGTTCAGAGACCGTTGCTGATGGATTTGCAGAGAGAGGAGATTGATCTGGTGATTCCAGGCACCATTGCTCGTCTTTCAGCGTTGGTTCTTCGATCTTCTTTGACGGACAGGATTCGTAGAGAGCAGTCGACTGATGTTCAGTTGACAGAGTTGAGAGATAGAGCAGAGATTAGAGGTAATTCAGAGTTCGCCTTGAATGGTGATGGTTTGGTGACTTTCAGAGGTCGTATTTGTGTTCCTTCTGGTGACGATATTCGTAGAGATATTCTGACAGAGGCTCATACCGCACCTTATTCGATTCATCCAGGCAGTACGAAGATGTATCAGGATCTTCGTCGACTCTACTGGTGGCCAGGTATGAAGAAGGATGTTGCCGTGTTCATTTCTCAGTGTCTTACTTGTCAGCAGGTGAAGATTGAGCACCAGAGACCTGCTGGGACATTGTTGTCGTTGCCGATTCCTCAGTGGAAGTGGGAGCATATTACGATGGATTTCGTGACTGGTCTTCCCAGAGTGCAGAGAGGTTTCAATTCTATTTGGGTTATCGTTGATCGATTGACTAAGTCAGCGCATTTTCTTCCAGTCAAGACGACGTATTCGATGAATCAGTATGCCAAGGACTACATTGCAGAGATTGTCAGACTTCATGGTGTCCCTGTGTCGATCGTGTCTGATCGTGACCCTAGATTTACTTCAGAGTTTTGGAAGAGTTTGCACAGAGCTATGGGTTCGCGGTTAACATTCAGTACAGCCTATCATCCTCAGAGTGATGGTCAGTCAGAGAGAGTCATTCAGATTCTTGAGGATATGCTCAGAGCGTGTACTATAGACTTTCCAGGTAGCTGGGATTCTTTGTTGCCTTTGGTTGAGTTCACTTATAACAATAGCTACCAGGCGACGATTGGCATGGCACCGTATGAGGCACTTTATGGCAGGAAGTGCAGATCTCCCTTGTATTGGGACGAGGTTGGTGAGAGGAAGATGTTGGGACCAGAGTTGGTCCAGCAGACTACTGATGTTGTTGCTGTTATCAGAGAAAGGATGAAGACTGCCCAGTCCAGACAGAAGAGCTATGCAGATGTTCGTCGTAGACCTTTGCAGTTCGAGGTTGGCGACCATGTATTTCTGAAGATAGCACCTCTCAAGGGTGTGATGAGATTTGGTAAGAAGGGCAAGTTGAGTCCTAGATTTATTGGTCCATTCGAGATTTTGGACAGAGTTGGTGACAGAGCCTACAGATTAGCCCTACCTCCAGATCTTGACAGAGTTCATAATGTGTTTCACGTATCGATGCTCAGGAAGTATGTTGCAGATCCTTCCCATGTTCTTCGCCACGAGCCATTGGACTTGACGCCGAATTTGACGTATCAAGAGATTCCGATTCAGATTTTGGATCGCACAGTTAGAGTTCTGAGGAACAAAGAGATCGGCATTGTCAAAGTTCTTTGGAGGAACCATTTGATAGAGGAGGCTACGTGGGAACCAGAGGATGAGATGAGAGAGAAGTATCCTGAGTTGTTCGTGCCGTGACGTCAATTTCGCGGACGAAATTCCCTTAAGGGGGGGAGATTGTAATAGCCGAGCCCAGTGTACGGTACGATTTAAGTTTCGTTTGTTATTTGGGATATTTGATTAGATGTTCAGAGTTGTATTTTTGGGCTATAGTATTGTTAGTTTTATTGTCTTGAGGTATTAGATGATGTTGGTTGTTCGTTTCAGAGTTTCGGATCGATTCTAGTTGCATGGGAATAGTGCTTGGCCGTGGCTTGAGTGCACCCGCGCTCTTAACTGGAGTGCCCCCGCGGTGCACTGTGCTATTTTTGGAGTTTGAGTGCCGTGAGCACACCGCACCCGCGGCGTTGTAGAGACCGCCCCTGCGGTAGAGACCGCACCCGCGCTGCTTGCGTCGCCGCTCCCGCGCTGTTCGTGTTCCAGAATTTTTGAGATTGCCGTAACCATAGCGCACCCGCGGTCCTTGTGTTGGCGCACCCGCGGTGAAGGTATGGTCGAGTTTTTAAGCTACTTTTTGGAGTGGTTGGCCATACTTTCCCTTTCTTTTCTCCTCCATTCTCGACATTTCTCTCCATTTTAGGGTTTTTGGTCATTTCTTTCACTTCCTATCTTCGATTCAAGCGTTTGTTTGGAATTTCGACTTGAGTTCGACGTTCTCCTTGGTGCTAGGAAGCTTGGGTAAGTTTTTGGTGCGATTCTGTTAAGGTTGTAAATTAAGAGTTGTTTAGATTGGTTGTTTAAGTGGATTTATGGATTATTTAGCTTGTAATCTTGGATATTTAGTTGATATTGGTGTTATTTGTGGATTATTTGTTGTAGGTGGTGATCAAGAGCTAAGTTGAGGTGTTTGTTGTGGTTTGTAAGTGGAAATTCATTCCTTTTGCTCACATGATTTTATATGTATGTGTTTCAAAGAGTTTATTGTGTTATTCCCTTTCATTTGATCCATAGTATGTATTGTTATATGTATTGGAGGCATTGATGTCTCATTATTGATTAAAGGGAATACAAAGAGATATATAGAGTTCAAAGTGATTGTTAAAACCAGAGAAGAGTTTAAATGTTTTCGGATTGATAAATACATAGTCAGAGATTGCATGCAATATTAGATGATCATCGCCCAGAGGCTTATATCCCTCAGAGTTATCGGTATTTATATCGATTTGGGATACGAGCAACCCCAGAGCAGAGATACTATTGATATCAATCCCCAGAGCAAAAGAGAAATACCATCATATTTATATGCTATTGCTATGTTATTGATATTCAGAGTTTACAGTTCAGAGTTGATGGTATTTATGATTTCAAAGAGATGTTTTACAGAGATTATTGTTTATTGTTATGTAAGAGTTCCACTTGCTGAGATTTATTCTCATTTCAGTTATTTTCATGTGATGCAGATCAGAGTGGTGCCTCGGGACGTTGACTGTAGATCGGGGGTCATATGCATACACCGTTGGAAGGAGGATTTTGGCATGATCATAGGAATGATATTTTGGTTTTTGTTATGTCATTTAAATGATCATGTATTTATTTTGTAAAGATATTTAAACAAATGTGTTTTGAAACTCCTTCCGTATATTTTAAAGAGAAAATTTTATTTCCGCTGCGTATTTATTTTAAAAGAGGTCAGGGTGTCACAGCCAGAGTGGAAGAGCATCCGGGCCAGTACCTCAGTTTGAGCGGCAGGCATCATCGGTTCACTCCTTTCAGCCTCCACCAGCATCGACTCCATCCAGAGGTCGTGGTAGTCAGACAGTGACTCAACCTCCGAGGCAACAGGCCCAGGTGTTTGCGTTGACTGAGGAGCAAGCACAAGATGCACCAGATGATGTGATAGCAGGTAACTGCTCTCTTTATGGTTATCCTGCTTATATCTTGATAGATACAGGTGCATCACATACATTCATTTCAGAGTGATTTGCATTATTGCATTCATTGCCTGTTGAGTCTTTGTTAGATGTTGTGTCTATTAATTCCCCGTTGGGAAGTGGATTGATATCTGTAACTACGGTTAGACATTGCATTCTACAGTTTGAGGGGCATGAGATTGACCTAGATTGTATAGTGTTGGGTCTAGCTGATTTTGATTGTATAGTCGGTATTGACATGCTAACGAAGTACAGAGCTACCGTGGATTGTTCCATAAGATTGTCAGATTCAGACCCGAGATGACAGACGAGTGGAAATTCTACGGGAAGGGTTCCAGATCTCGGATTCCCTTGATTTCGGCTCTTACTATGAACAGATTGTTGCAAAAAGGAGCGGATGGTTTCTTTATTTATGCTGTAGATATGCAGAAGTCGAGCCCGGCGTTGGCAGATATACCAGTAGTGCGGGAATTTCCAGATATTTTTCCAGATGAGATCCCAGGATTACCTCCGGTTCGTGAGGTAGACTTCAGTATTGATCTTACACCAGGTACCGTCCCTATTTCGAGAACTCCGTATCGGATGGCACCCATCGAACTAAAAGAATTGAAAGCACAATTAGAAGATCTTCTGGCCAAGGGATATATCAGACCTAGTGTATCTCCTTGGGGCGCTCCAGTGCTGTTTGTGCGGAAGAAAGATGGTTCGATGCGGTTGTGTATAGACTATCGGCAGCTGAACAAGGCAACGATCAAGAATAAATATCCTTTGCCTAGGATCGATGACCTATTTGATCAGTTGCAGGGATCCTCCGTGTACTCGAAGATTGATTTGCGATCCGGGTATCATCAGCTCAGAGTTCGAGATATAGACATACCAAAGACAGCATTTCGAACCAGGTATGGACATTACGAATTTATTGTCATTGTTTTCATTGATGACATTTTGGTGTATTCGAAGAACAGAAATGATCATGCAGAGCATCTCAGAATTGTTTTGCAGATATTGAGAAATGAGCAACTGTATGCTAAATTGTCAAAGTATGAGTTTTGGTTGAATCGAGTTGTCTTCCTCGGACATATTATTTCTGGAGATGGTATTTCTGTAGATCCAAGTAAAGTGGAAGCTGTGATCAGTTGGTCGAGACCGACTTCTGTACCAGAAATACGCAGTTTCATGGGCTTAGCCGGATACTATAGAAGATTTATCAAGGATTTCTCCAGCATTGCAAAGCCAATAACTCAATTGACGCAAAAGAATGCACCATTTGTTTGGTCAGAGGAGTGCGAGTCTAGCTTTCTAGAGTTGAAGAAAAGGCTGACCAGTGCTCCAGTACTGACGATACCTTCAGGTACGGGTGATTTCGTTGTATATTGTGATGCTTCTCACAGAGGTTTGGGATGTGTTCTTATGCAGCGAGGTCATGTGATCGCATACGCCTCGAGACAATTGAAGCCACATGAAGTTCGATACCCCATTCACGATCTTGAATTGGCGGCTATCGTATTTGCATTAAAGATTTGGCGTCATTATCTCTACGGCGAGAAATTTGAGATCTTCTCCGATCACAAGAGCCTAAAGTAGCTATTCTCTCAATCAGAACTGAACATGAGGCAGCGTAGATGGATAGATCTTCTGAAAGATTTTGACTGTGAAATCAAGTATTATCCAGGGAAGTCAAATGCAGCAGCAGATGCCTTGAGTCGTAAGGTATGTTCTTTGTCCTTATCGACGATAGGTGTTAACAAATTAGTTGAAAATTGCTGTACATCTGGATTAGAATTTGATACAGATAGTAAGCCACTACGACTGTTTACGATTCAAGTTGAGCCCAATTTGATTATGAGGATCAAGGAAGCACAAAGAACCGATCAGAATGTGCAGAAATCAATCCAAATGGTCAGATCAGGGCATGTATCAGAATATCAGGTACGAGATCATGTGTTGTACGTGAATAACCGTCTAGTTGTGCCAGATGTTGCAGATTTGAGACAACAGATTCTGACAGAGGCTCATTGTAGTCGGTTCAGCATTCATCCGGGTGGCAGGAAAATGTACAACGACTTGAAGACACAGTTCTGGTGGAAGCAAATGAAGTCAGACATTGCCGAATTTGTGTCTAAGTGTTTGAACTGCCAACAGGTGAAAGCCGAGAGGAAGAAGCCTGGTGGATTGCTTCAGAGTTATCTATTCCAGAATGGAAATGGGACCACATTTCCATGGATTTTGTGACGAAGTTACCTCGATCATCGAAAGGCTGTGACGCGATTTGGGTCATTATTGACAGATTGACCAAATCTGCTTGTTTCATTCCGTACAGAATGACGTATAGACAAGATCAGATGGCGGAGATTTATATTCGTGAGGTAGTCAGATTGCATGGAGTGCCGAAGTTTATCGTATCAGATCGTGATCCACGATTCACTTCACACTTCTGGCACAGTCTACAGCAGGCCTTAGGTACGACATTACACCTAAGTACTGCTTACCATCCTCAGACAGATGGACAGTCAGAGCGGACTATCCAGACATTAGAGGATATGTTGAGAGCCGTCGTGCTAGATTTTGGCATTGGTTGGCAAGATTCTCTACCTCTTTGCGAATTCTCTTACAATAATAGCTATCAGACGAGCATTGAGATGGCATTGTTTGAAGCTTTGTATAGCAAGAAGTGCAGATCTCCGCTATACTGGGATGACGTTTCAGAAGTACCAGAACTTGGGCCAGATATGATTCGTGACATGACAGAGAAGGTGAAACTTATTCAGAAGAGGATGAAGACAGCACAAGATCGACAAGCAAAGTATGCCAATATCAGACGTAGACCGTTAGTATTTGAGGCGGGAGATAGAGTATTCTTAAAGATCTCTCCATTCAGAGGCGTTGTTCGATTTGGCAAACGCGGGAAACTATCTCCTCGATACATTGGTCCTTACGAGATTCTTGAGAAGATTGGCGATAGAGCTTATCGACTTGCCCTTCCTCCTTCTCTATCCGGAATACATGACGTGTTTCATGTATCGATGTTACGAAGATATATGCCAGATGTTTCTCATGTCATTCAACCTGACGAAGCGGAACTTGATCAGACTTTGAGCTACGTGGAACAACCGATACAGATCCTTGATCGGAAAGAAAAGAAGCTCAGAACAAAGACGATTCCGTTAGTGAAAGTCCAATGGAGTCGTCATGGCATCGAAGAAGCGACGTGGGAAACAGAAGCGAATATGCGACAGAAACATCCTGAATTATTTACATGATGTAAGTAAAATTTTAGTATTGATTATATTACATGCCATGTATGTTTGGTAATTTTCTACGATTTCGAGGACGAAATCATTTCTTAGAGGGGGAGAAATGTAAGGCTCGAGATTAATAGTTCTCATCGACATAATACTCGGAATATATATGCGTAGGTATATATATATAATGAGGAGTGTTTAGTGAGATGAGAATAAGAAATACATGGACACGAGGAGAAAACCTTAAAAATTTGGACAGAACAGTTGGCGCATATGCGCGGAAAGAGTGGCGCATATGCGCGACATTTACAGTAGCAGTGGCGCATATGCGCGGAAAGAGTGGCGCATATGCGCGATACCTACAGTAGCCTTGGCGCATATGCGCGAGAGTAGTGGCGCATATGCGCGGAGCGTCCAGAACCATTGGCGCATATGCGCGAGTTTAGTGGCGCATATGCGCGAGTGTTAAATCTGCCGAGACAGTAGGTCTCGCGCACATGCGCGAGTAATGCCGCGCATATGCGCGAGACGTGTACATCAAAGAACAAGCCATTTGTCCTAAATCATGCAAGATATATATAGAGTTGTCTCTATTCCTTGCCATTTCAGAAGCAAAATCGAGAGAGAGAGAGATTCAAGGGAGAAGAAAGGTTCTTTCAAGTCAAGGTGAATTAGTGCACGATTTTCTTCTCCAAACTAAAATCTAAGTATAGATTTGGACTCCCCTCCGTATTAGCTACAACGTAATGTAAGTTTCATTTCAATTCCAGCAGGTTTTGATAAATATGTGTTGGAAAATGAAGAATTGAACTCTATATTATGTTCTTGAGATGGTAGATATTGTAGAACCGTAAACGGATCGAAGAACGGATGTCATATGCAATTGTTACGATTTTTATAGCATGTTTAGAACTAAATATGCAGATTTTGGGTACTATGACATGTTTTGGGATGAATATTGTATTGGATTATGATTGAGAATAAGATAAGATAGTGTTGATATCTGTTGAGAATTTGATTGACCGGTATCGGGAATTACATCGTTATGCCGTCAGATGTTTTGAGATCACGTAGTGACTTGGATATGTGTTGATTAGATTAGGCATTGATAGAGTTTATATCAACATTTCTATTTCAGATTTGTATTGGCGACCGTGACAGCGATTCTACGACGAAAGGTATAGTACATGTCTTGTTTGGGGAATCACGACTCAAATGAGATCACATTTGAGTTTCCCAACCAAAATCACATACTTGTTTTATTGTTTATACCTTGATATGATTATGATTGTTATAGAACTTGTATGCAGATCGTGCTATGCTTTGTTTACAGATCATGTAGCATTGCATTATGCTTGTTTACAGATTTTGTATTCATGCATGAAGATAGGGCAGTCTGGAGATCAGGCAGACTACTAGATGTTCGGCGATATCTCAG
>NW_027331409.1:0-148134 GCF_022965805.1 Primulina eburnea | reverse complement strand
ATGTGTTATAAGCACAACAAGGTGGCACTTCTGCATGCAGCACGAGCGGTGCGGGGCAACTCAAGAGCGCGAGGTGCGCTGTGCTCTCGGCAGCAATAATATGTTTCTGAATTCGCATCACCGCGGGTGCGGCGCTTGCACCACCGCGGTGCGGTCCCTACCACCGCGGGTGCGGCTTGCACGCACCGCGGGTGCGGTGTTGCTTCGCAAATTTCCCTCAACTTTCTGTCACCTACACCGCGGGTGCGTAGTTTCAGCACCGCAGGTGCGGTGTGGCTTCGGCCCTGCTGCTCAAATCTCATAATGTGCATCTTATCTCTACAATTCCAACATCAATAGTATCGATAATTCGAGCCTTACATTTTCCTCCTCTTAACAGGAGTTCGTCCTCGAACTCGTAAACCAGTACTCACATCATATACATTAAAACAGTAAAGTCAAAGCGGGAAAAAAAGACTCACATCATAAAAATAGCTCGGGATGGCCTCTGTCTCATCTAAGACATCCGTCTCCCAAGTTGCTTCGTCGACGCCATGACGACTCCACTGAATCTTCACAAGGCGGAATAGTCTTGGTTCTAAGTGTTTTTCTCTTTCCGATCACACATGGCATGTATATATATAGAGTCTCATGCTGATTCATTCTTCTCCATTTTCAGTAGAGAGAACCGAGAGCTCCTTCCAAAATTCCTCAAGTTCCTCATGGCTTTGAATTGAGCTTGTACAAAATTCATCCATCCAAATTTTGAGATAAGTAGGGATTATCGATCCTTGCATCGTTGGCTACGAAAGGACGTAAGTTTCTTACATTTCCAGCATGTTTCGAAATTCTTATGTTGGAGAAGTTGTGATTTGCTTGAAGATATGTGTTCTTGATATCTTGAGCTTTATATAGTTGATATCAGATTGATTTTCGGATATCGTATGCTTTTGTTCGAAATTCCAGCATGTATTGTGTGAAGATTTTACAGATTCTAGCTGGTGGATTGATGTTTAGATGAGATCATGAGTTGTTGGGATTGATTATGATATTGTTGTGGTGAGATTGTATTATCGGTATCGAAGAAATACGTCGTTATGCCGTCGATTTTATACCGAATGTGATTCTTGAGTTGTACAAGATGGTTGAGTTGTGTTTTGATATATATAGCACATTCATTATCCCATTTCAGATTAATCTTGACAGAGTTGACATTCCGCTTTGAGACTTCGATTGACGATTCGACAAGAAAGGTATAATTCATGTGGTCACGGGATTGCACAACTCGATTCAGATTTGATACGAGTTTCCCTAAATCACATACTAGATTGTTATTACATTGATTATGTAATGTCTTGTTTATTGATTTATATTCGAGTCGTGAGATAGGAGATATTGGCAGATTTGCCAAAACTAGACGTTTCGGTGTATCGACGCATAGGAGCAGATTTGCTATATGTGTAGACCCTCGATACAGAGTTGACCGAAGTCTAGGAATAAGACGTACCGTTGCCTCGAGTGGTTGGGTAGGTAACAGATCGTCTTATTCACACCGGGATCGCTAGATTAGAAAAGAGTCGAGTCAAGATTTGAATGTTGAATACAGATTTGTATTCTACTACATGTTTAGATTTATATTCATGTTACTTGATTTATGTTATGCATTTGTACATGAATTATTACATTGCATACATCCATGTTTTATACTGGGATATGTTCTCACCGGAGTTATCCGGCTGTTGTCGTGTCTGTATGTGTGCATGGCAACAGGTGGGGCAGGATCGGGGTCACGAGCTAGATGAGAGAGGATGATAGCGTGGAGATCTCGGGCATTGCAGATTACTAGTGTTTTCTTATGAAACTTGTACTACTTATGTTTGTATTTGAGATTCGAACACTAGTGTATGGTTGTACTAGACAGATATGTATGTACATTATGTTGTTTATTTCAGTTAACGACATGTTATGCTTTATCTATACATTTGAATTAATGTTAAAAGCAAATTTTTGACCCACATTTTCGAACAAAGATCCAATTAAATCCCAAAAGAATAGAGTTAGAGCCCGGGTCCCCACATATAAAATGTGCCATCTTAGAGAATCTATCCACAACAACAAAAATAGAATCCCTCCCCTTCTTAGTCCTAGGCAACACCAAAATAAAGTCCATAGAAATGTCAATCCAAGTTCTTTTTAAGAATAGCACGCAAAAGTGTTCCCAAAGTTCTATTGACAACTTCAGTTTGTCCATCCGTTCGAGGATGAAAAGTAGTAGAAAACAACAATTTTCTGCCAAGTTTAGCCCATAAAGTCTTCCAAAAGTAACTCAAGAATTTAACAACGCGAACGGAATCAATAGTCCTAGGCATGCCATGCAACCTAACGACTTCTCTAAAGAACAAATCCGCGATGTTTCAAGCATCATCGGTTTTATGACAAGCTATAAAATGTGCCATCTTAGAGAATCTATCCACAACATAAAAAATAGAATCCCTCCCCTTCTTAGTGTGACACCCTGATCCTCTTTTAAAATAAATACACAGCGGAAATAAAATTTTCTCTTTAAAATATACGGAAGGAGTTTCAAAATACATTTCATCAAATATCTTTACAAAATAAATACATGATCATTTAAATGACATAACAAAAACAAAACATCATTCCTATGATCATGCCAAAATCATCCTTCCAACGGTGTATGCATATGACCCCCAATCCACAGTCAACGTCCCGGGGCACAACTCTGATCTGCATCACATGAAAAGTAACTGGAATGAGAATAAATCTCAGCAAGTGGAACTCTTATATAACAATGAACAATAACTCTGTAAAACATCTCTTTGAAATCATAAATACCATCAACTCTGATCTGTAAACTCTGAATATCAATAACATAGCAATAGCATATAAAATATGATGGTATTTCTCTTTTGCTCTGGGGATTGATATCAATAGTATCTCTGCTCTGGGGTGCTCGTATCCCAAATCGATATAAATACCGATAACTCTGAGGGATATAAGCCTATAGGCGATGATCATCTAATATTGCATGCAATCTCTGACTATGTATTTATCAATCCGAAAACATTTAAACTCTTCTCTGGTTTTAACAATCACTTTGAACTCTATATATCTCTTTGTATTCCCTTTAATCAATAATGAGACATACAATGCCTCCAATACATATAACAATACATACTATGGATCAAATGAAAGGGAATAACACAATAAACTCTTTGAAACACATACATATATAATCATGTGAGCAAAAGGAATGAATTTCCACTTACAAACCACAACAAACACCTCAACTTAGCTCTTGATCACCACCTACAACAAATAATCCACAAATAACACCAATATCAACTAAATATCCAAGATTACAAGCTAAATAATCCATAAATCCACATAAACAACCAACCTAAATAACTCTTAATTTACAACCTTAACAGAATCGCACCAAAAGCTTACCCAAGCTTCCTAGCACCAAGGAGAACGTCGAACTCAAGTCGAAATTCCAAACAAACGCCTGAATCGAAGATAGAAAAGGAAAGAAATGACTAAAAACCCTTGAAATGGAGAGAAAAGTCGAGAATGGAGGAGAAAAGAAAGGGAAAGTATGGCCAACCACTCCAAAAAGTAGCTTAAAAACTCTCCCATACCTTCACCGCGGGTGCGCTCCTCTAAGCACCGCGGGTGCGCAATGGTTACGGCATTCTCAAAAATTCTGGAACACGAACAGCGCGGGTGCGGCGACGCAAGCAGCGCGGGTGCGGTCTCTACCGCAGGGGCGGTCTCTACATCACCGCGGGTGCGGTGTGCTCACGGCATTCCAACTCCAAAACAGCACAGTACACCGCGGGGGCACTCCAGTTAAGAGCGCGGGTGCACTCAGGTCACGGCAAAGCACTATTCCCATGCAACTAGAATCGATCCGAAACTCTGAAACGAACAACCAACATCAACTAACACCTCAAGACAATAAAACTAACAATACTATAGCCCAAAAATACAACTCTGAACATCTAATCAAATATCCCAAAATAACAAACGAAACTTAAATCGTACCGTACACCGGGCTCGGCTATTACAATCTCCCCCCCTTAAGGGAATTTCGTCCGCGAAATTGACGTCACGGCACGAACAACTCAGGATACTTCTCTCTCATCTCATCCTCTGGTTCCCACGTAGCCTCCTCTAACAAATGGTTCCTCCAAAGAACTTTGACAATGCCGATCTCTTTGTTCCTCAGAACTCTAACTGTGCGATCCAGAATCTGAATCGGAATCTCTTGATACGTCAAATTCGGCGTCAAGTCCAATGGCTCATGGCGAAGAACATGGGAAGGATCTGCAACATACTTCCTGAGCATCGATACGTGAAAAACATTATGAACTCTGTCATGATCTGGAGGTAGGGCTAATCTGTAGGCTCGATCGCCAACTCTGTCCAATATCTCAAATGGACCAATAAATCTAGGACTCAACTTGCCCTTCTTGCCAAATCGCATCACACCCTTGAGAGGTGCTATCTTCAGAAACACGTGATCGCCAACCTCGAACTGCAAAGGCCTACGACGAACATCTGCATAGCTCTTTTGTCTGGACTGGGCAGTCTTCATCCTTTCTCTGATAACAGCAACAACATCAGCAGTCTGCTGGACCAACTCTGGTCCCAACATCTTCCTCTCACCAACCTCGTCCCAATACAAGGGCGATCTGCTCTTCCTGCCATAAAGTGCCTCATACGGTGCCATGCCAATCGTCGCCTGGTAGCTATTATTATAAGTGAACTCAGCCAAAGGCAACACAGAATCCCAGCTACCTGGAAAGTCAATAGTACACGCTCTGAGCATATCCTCAAGAATCTGAATGACTCTCTCTGACTGACCATCACTCTGAGGATGATAGGCTGTACTGAACGCTAATCGCGAACCCATAGCTCTGTGCAAACTCTTCCAAAACTCTGAAGTAAATCTAGGGTCTCGATCAGACACGATCGACACAGGGACACCATGAAGTCTGACAATCTCTGCTATGTAGTCCTCGGCATACTGGTTCATCGAATACGTCGTCTTGACTGGAAGAAAGTGCGCTGACTTAGTCAATCGATCAACGATAACCCAAATAGAATTGAAACCTCTCTGCACTCTGGGAAGTCCAGTCACGAAATCCATCGTAATATGCTCCCAATTCCACTGAGGAATCGGCAATGACAACAATGTCCCAGCAGGTCTCTGGTGCTCAATCTTCACCTGCTGACAAGTAAGGCACTGAGAAATGAACACGGCAACATCCTTCTTCATACCTGGCCACCAGTAGAGTCGACGAAGATCCTGATACATCTTCGTACTGCCTGGATGAATCGAATACGGCGCGGTATGAGCCTCTGTCAGAATATCTCTACGAATATCATCGCCAACAGGAACACAAATACGACCTCTAAAACTCACCAAACCATCACCATTCAAGGCAAACTCTGAATTACCTCTAATCTCTGCTCTATCTCTCAACTCTGTCAACTGAACATCAGTCGACTGCTCTCTACGAATCCTGTCCGTCAATGAAGATCGAATAACTAATGCTGAAAGACGAGCAATGGTGCCTGGAATCACCAGATCAATTTCCTCTCTCTGCAAATCCATCAGCAACGGTCTCTGAATCAAAGAACTCAATGAAACACTCGACTTGCGACTCAAAGCATCAGCCACAACGTTCGCCTTCTCTGGGTGATAACTGATAGTCACATCGTAATCTTTGACCAGCTCTAACCACCTCCTCTGCCGCATATTGAGCTCTCTCTGAGAAAACAGATACTTCAAACTCTTGTGGTCTGTGAAGATCTCACACTTTTCGCCATACAAGTAGTGTCTCCAAATCTTCAAGGCGAAAACCACAGCTGCCAACTCTAAATCATGCGTCGGATAATTCTTCTCGTAATCCTTCAACTGGCGAGAAGCATAGGCAATGACCTTACCTCTCTGCATCAACACTGCACCGAGACCCTTCTTCGACGCATCGGTAAAGACAACAAAGTCCTCTGAACCACTGGGCAATGCGAGAATAGGAGCTGACATCAATCTATCCTTCAACTCCTGAAATGCACTCTGGCAATCTATAGACCACTCGAACTTCACAGTCTTCCTTGTCAGATTGGACAATGGCAGGGCAATCTTGGAAAAATCCGAAATGAAACGACGATAATAACCCGCCAAACCAAGGAAACTGCGTACCTCTGAAACAGTCGTAGGAATAGGCCACTTCTGAATCGCCTCTATCTTCATCGGATCAACAGCAATGCCATCCCTTGAAACGACATGGCCTAGAAAAGAAATCTGATCCAGCCAAAACTCACACTTCTTCAACTTAGCAAACAACCTCCGCTCTCTCAGCAACTGGAGAACAACTCTGAGATGCTCTGAATGAAGCTCTCTGGTCTTGGAATAGATCAAGATATCGTCGATAAAGACAATGACGAAGCTATCCAAATACGGCTTGAACACACGGTTCATCAGGTCCATGAAAACAGAAGGGGCATTGGTCAAACCAAAAGACATCACGAGAAACTCATAGTGACCATACCTGGTCCTGAAAGCCGTCTTAGGGATATCAGACTCCCTAACCTTCAACTGATAGTAGCCAGACCGAAGATCAATCTTCGAGAAAACAGTGGCACCCTGGAGTTGGTCAAATAGATCGTCAATCCGTGGCAACGGATACTTGTTCTTGATCGTCACTTTGTTGAGCTCTCTGTAATCGATACACAGACGCAAAGACCCGTCCTTCTTCTTAACAAATAGAACCGGAGCTCCCCAAGGCGAAGAACTCGGACGAATGAAACCCTTATCTAGAAGATCCTGCAACTGCGTCTTCAACTCTTTCATCTCGGTAGGAGCCATCCTATACGGAGCCTTAGAAATAGGAACCGTACCTGGAGCAAGATCAATAACAAACTCTACATCCCTATCCGGCGGCAAACCCGGAACATCATCCTCAAACACATCCGCAAACTCCCTCACCACATCAATATCATCAATATTCAACTTAATCAGTCTATCCATATCCACAACAGATGCTAGAAAAACATCACAACCTCTACACAATACCCTCTCAGCATCAAGACACGAAATAAAAGGAAGGACCAGCGAAGTACCTGAGCTGGCGAGAACTCCTCCCTGGCCATCATCTGCAAAAGTCACCGTCTTAGCAACGCAATCAATAACAGCACGATAGGTCGACAGCCAATCCATGCCAAGAATAACATCAAAGGCAACCATCGGGATCACAATCAAATCAGCAAAGACCTCTCGATCAACAAAACGAACGGGGCACGCATACACTATGGAAGTCGGGCACAAAACATCTCCCGAAGGCAAAACAAAACTAAGCTGAAGGGGAATAACAGAAGGAACTATACCCAAAGATCTCAAAAACAATTCAGACATAAAAGAATGAGTAGCACCAGTATCAATCAAAGTAGTAGCTACTCTGCCTGAAATTAAAATGGAACTAGAGATTACAGAAGAATTACGATTAATACCTTCCTTAGTCATCGAAAAGATACGACCCTGCACCTTCTCCTGGCTAGCTCCCTTAGGACAATCTCTGGAAATATGGCCTGGCATGCCACAACGATAACAAGAACGAGTGCCAAATCTACACTCTCCACGATGAGGTCTGCCACACTTGGGACACAAAGATCTCTCAGAATCAGACGGAGCAACTGGCACTGACGGTGGCCTAGGACTCTGATCCACCTTGCCCTTCCCCTTGAATCGATCTCTGCCACGCTGACCTGAACTCTGGCCTCTCTGAACACTAGCCTGGTGCCTCGCCTGTCTCTCCCTGGCGATATCCTTCTCGTCCTGCTCTGCTAGCAACGCCTTGGACACAATCTCCTTGAAAGTCACAGCCTTGGACATATTGATATCACGCCTGATCTCCGCTCTAAGGCCTCGAATGAAGTGAGCGCCTTTATCTTTATCACTAGTAGCAATGTACGGAGTAAAAAGGCAACCCTCCTCGAACCTGAGAATATACTCGTCCACATTCAAGCTCCCCTGACGAAGCTCCAAGAACTCTGTAACCTTCCTCGCTCGCAGTGCATCAGGAAAGTACTTGTCGTAGAAAAGCTCAGTAAACTCAGACCACTTCAAAGTAGAAACATCAATGCCAACCTTGGTCTCATTCCACCACAAACGAGCAGCTTTAACCAGCATGAAAACAGCACAACTGATACGGTCTCTGTCCTCATAGTGGAGATGATCAAAAATCGCCTCCAAAGCCTTGACCCACTCTACTGCAGCTAAAGGATCGGAGCTGCATGGAAACTCGGGTGGATCCATCCTCTTAAACGCAGAAAAGATAGCATCAGAACCAACTGCTACTGGAGCAACCTGCCCCCTACCTTGGCCTCTGCCCTGGCCTGCTCCTTGCAGTCTAAGCAACTGCTGGATCTGCTCACTGTGAACCTTAGCCTGCTCCTTCAGTAACTTGCCGAACTCGTCGACAACTCTCGAGGACGAACTATCCTCCCCCTCTGACGCCTTACGCTTAGGAGGCATCCTAAACTCTACAATGCTCACAAGACACCAATCAATACATAACAATAGATAGATGCAAAGAAAACATACCCGGACAGTTGAAAGTAGACGAAGTCATATGCATTGGTCCGAAGAAAACACCGCTCGGATACCACTAAATGTGACACCCCGATCCTCTTTTAAAATAAATACGCAGCGGAAATAAAATTTTCTCTTTAAAATATACGGAAGGAGTTTCAAAATACATTTCATCAAATATCTTTACAAAATAAATACATGATCATTTAAATGACATAACAAAAACAAAACATCATTCCTATGATCATGCCAAAATCATCCTTCCAACGGTGTATGCATATGACCCCCAATCCACAGTCAACGTCCCGGGGCACAACTCTGATCTGCATCACATGAAAAGTAACTGGAATGAGAATAAATCTCAGCAAGTGGAACTCTTATATAACAATGAACAATAACTCTGTAAAACATCTCTTTGAAATCATAAATACCATCAACTCTGATCTGTAAACTCTGAATATCAATAACATAGCAATAGCATATAAAATATGATGGTATTTCTCTTTTGCTCTGGGGATTGATATCAATAGTATCTCTGCTCTGGGGTGCTCGTATCCCAAATCGATATAAATACCGATAACTCTGAGGGATATAAGCCTATAGGCGATGATCATCTAATATTGCATGCAATCTCTGACTATGTATTTATCAATCCGAAAACATTTAAACTCTTCTCTGGTTTTAACAATCACTTTGAACTCTATATATCTCTTTGTATTCCCTTTAATCAATAATGAGACATACAATGCCTCCAATACATATAACAATACATACTATGGATCAAATGAAAGGGAATAACACAATAAACTCTTTGAAACACATACATATATAATCATGTGAGCAAAAGGAATGAATTTCCACTTACAAACCACAACAAACACCTCAACTTAGCTCTTGATCACCACCTACAACAAATAATCCACAAATAACACCAATATCAACTAAATATCCAAGATTACAAGCTAAATAATCCATAAATCCACATAAACAACCAACCTAAATAACTCTTAATTTACAACCTTAACAGAATCGCACCAAAAGCTTACCCAAGCTTCCTAGCACCAAGGAGAACGTCGAACTCAAGTCGAAATTCCAAACAAACGCCTGAATCGAAGATAGGAAAGGAAAGAAATGACTAAAAACCCTTGAAATGGAGAGAAAAGTCGAGAATGGAGGAGAAAAGAAAGGGAAAGTATGGCCAACCACTCCAAAAAGTAGCTTAAAAACTCGCCCATACCTTCACCGCGGGTGCGCTCCTCTAAGCACCGCGGGTGCGCAATGGTTACGGCATTCTCAAAAATTCTGGAACACGAACAGCGCGGGTGCGGCGACGCAAGCAGCGCGGGTGCGGTCTCTACCGCAGGAGCGGTCTCTACATCACCGCGGGTGCGGTGTGCTCACGGCATTCCAACTCCAAAACAGCACAGTACACCGCGGGGGCACTCCAGTTAAGAGCGCGGGTGCACTCAGGTCACGGCAAAGCACTATTCCCATGCAACTAGAATCGATCCGAAACTCTGAAACGAACAACCAACATCAACTAACACCTCAAGACAATAAAACTAACAATACTATAGCCCAAAAATACAACTCTGAACATCTAATCAAATATCCCAAAATAACAAACGAAACTTAAATCGTACCGTACACCGGGCTCGGCTATTACACTTAGTCCTAGGCAACCCCAAAATAAAGACCATAGAAATGTCAATCCAAGTTCTTTTTAAGAATAGCACGCAAAAGTGTTCCCAAAGTTCTATTGACAACTTCAGTTTGTCCATCCGTTCGAGGATGACAAGTAGTAGAAAACAACAATTTTGTGCCAAGTTTAGCCCAAAAAGTCTTCCAAACGTAACTCAAAAATTTAACATCGCGATCAGAAACAATAATCCTAGGCATGCCATGCAACCTAACGACTTCTCTAAAGAACAAATCCGCCATGTTTGAAGCATCATCGGTTTTATGACAAGCTATAAAATGTGCCATCTTAGAAAATCTATCCACAACAACAAAAAAAGAATCCCTCCCCTTCTTAGTCCTAGGCAACCCAAAAATAAAGTCCATAGAAATGTCAATCCAAGTTTTTTTAAGAATAGCACGCAAAAGTGTTCCCAAAGTTCTATTGACAACTTCAGTTTGTCCATCCGTTGGAGGATGACAAGTAGTAGAAAACAAATTTTTTTTGCCAAGTTTAGCCCATAAAGTCTTCCAAAAGTAACTCAAGAATTTAACATCGCGAACAGAATCAATAGTCCTAGGCATGCCATGCAACCTAACGACTTCTCTAAAGAACAAATCCGCAATGTTTGAAGCATCATCGGTTTTATGACAAGCTATAAAATGTGTCATCTTAGAGAATCTATCCACAACAACAAAAATAGAATCCCTCCCCTTCTTAGTGCTAGGCAACCCCAAAATAAAGTCCATAGAAATGTCAATCCAAGTTCTTTTTAAGAATAGCACGCAAAAGTGTTCCCAAAGTTCTATTGACAACTTCAGTTTGTCCATCCGTTCGAGGATGAAAAGTAGTAGAAAACAACAATTTTCTGCCAAGTTTAGCCCATAAAGTCTTCCAAAAGTAACTCAAGAATTTAACATCGCGAACGGAATCAATAGTCCTAGGCATGCCATGCAACCTAACGACTTCTCTAAAGAACAAATCCGCGATGTTTGAAGCATCATCGGTTTTATGACAAGCTATAAAATGTGCCATCTTCGAGAATATATCCACAACATAAAAAATAGAATCCCTCCCCTTCTTAGTCCTAGGCAACCCCAAAATAAAGACCATAGAAATGTTAATCCAAGTTCTTTTTAAGAATAGCACGCAAAAGTGTTCCCAAAGTTCTATTGACAACTTCAGTTTGTCCATCCGTTCGAGGATGACAAGTAGTAGAAAAAAACAATTTTGTGCCAAGTTTAGCCCAAAAAGTCTTCCAAACGTAACTCAAGAATTTAACATCGCGATCAGAAACAATAATCCTAGGCATGCCATGCAACCTAACGACTTCTCTAAAGAACAAATCCGCCATGTTTGAAGCATCATCGGTTTTATGACAAGCTATAAAATGTGCCATCTTAGAAAATCTATCCACAACAACAAAAAAAGAATCCCTCCCCTTCTTAGTCCTAGGCAACCCCAAAATAAAGTCCATAGAAATGTCAATCCAAGTTTTTTTAAGAATAGCACGCAAAAGTGTTCCCAAAGTTCTTTTGACAACTTCAGTTTGTCCATCCGTTGGAGGATGACAAGTAGTAGAAAACAAATTTTTTTTGCCAAGTTTAGCCCATAAAGTCTTCCAAAAGTAACTCAAGAATTTAACATCGCGAACAGAATCAATAGTCCTAGGCATGCCATGCAACCTAACGACTTCTCTAAAGAACAAATCCGCAATGTTTGAAGCATCATCGGTTTTATGACAAGCTATAAAATGTGTCATCTTAGAGAATCTATCCACAACAACAAAAATAGAATCCCTCCCCTTCTTAGTGCTAGGCAACCCCAAAATAAAGTCCATAGAAATGTCAATCCAAGTTCTTTTTAAGAATAGCACGCAAAAGTGTTCCCAAAGTTCTATTGACAACTTCAGTTTGTCCATCCGTTTGAGGATGAAAAGTAGTAGAAAACAACAATTTTGTGCCAAGTTTAGCCCATTAAGTCTTCCAAAAGTAACTCAAGAATTTAACATCGCGAACAGAATCAATAGTCCTAAGCATGCCATGCAACCTAACGACTTCTCTAAAGAACAAATCCGCGATGTTTGAAGCATCATCGGTTTTATGACAAGCTATAAAATGTGCCATCTTCGAGAATCTATCCACAACAACAAAAAAAGAATCGCTCCCCTTCTTAGTCCTAGGCAACCCCAAAATAAAGTCCATAGAAATGTCAATCCAAGTTCTTTTTAGGAATAGCACGCAAAAGTGTTCCCAAAGTTCTATTGACAACTTCAGATTGTCCATCCGTTCGAGGATGAAAAGTAGTAGAAAACAACAATTTTGTGCCAAGTTTAGCCCATAAAGTCTTCCAAAAGTAACTTAAGAATTTAACATCGCGAACAGAATCAATAGTCCTAGGCATGCCATGCAACCTAACGACTTCTCTAAAGAACAAATCTGCAATGTTTGAAGCATCATCGGTTTTATGACAAGCTATAAAATGTGCCATCTTAGAGAATCTATCCACAACAACAAAAATAGAATCCCTCCCCTTCTTAGTGCTAGGCAACCCCAAAATAAAGTCCATAGAAATGTCAATCCAAGTTCTTTTTAAGAATAGCACGCAAAAGTGTTCCCAAAGTTCTATTGACAACTTCAGATTGTCCATCCGTTCGAGGATGAAAAGTAGTAGAAAACAACAATTTTGTGCCAAGTTAAGCCCATAAAGTCTTCCAAAAGTAACTCAAGAATTTAACATCGCGAACGGAATCAATAGTCCTAGGCATGCCATGCAACTTAACGACTTCTCTAAAGAACAAATCCGCGATGTTTGAAGCATCATCGGTTTTATGACAAGCTATAAAATGTGCCATCTTCGAGAATATATCCACAACATAAAAAATAGAATCCCTCCCCTACTTAGTCCTAGGCAACCCCAAAATAAAGACCATAGAAATGTCAATCCAAGTTCTTTTTAAGAATAGCACGCAAAAGTGTTCCCAAAGTTCTATTGACAACTTCAGTTTGTCCATCCGTTCGAGGATGACATGAAAGCGGACCGGTTACGGTGGCCGGAAACGCAACGGAAGCACAAAAATCAAATTTTGTTATGTAAAATTTCGGCCACCCCATGAAAAATCTTGTGTAATATTTACAAAAATCAAACCATACAAAGGATGTTAAAGAAATGTACCTATCAACTTTAAAAAGTTGATTGTGGCTCCAACTTTGTTGACTAGCAACAAAGCTCTTGAATGGATGAAGATCTTCAAGCCTCCTCCTTACTCCAAAATTAAGCCCACCACCAACTAGGTAAATCCCCTCACAATTTGCACTAGAAAAATGTGAGGATTTATCAAAGAGAAGTGTGTGTTCTTAAACAATTCAAGAACACAAAGAAGAGAGAAAAATGGGAGAGAATTTTAGAGCATGTTTCGGCCATCTCATGGTTGAGGGAAGGGAGAATGAATTCAATTCCTTGTCTTGGTGTTGCAAAAAGCAAAAGTGAAAAGTAGCATGCCTTGCATTATTTTATTAAAAAGTAATCTCCAACCCTTCACCTCCCATGCATGCATATTATATAGTTTTTAATCAAATTAAAAACTTTGGACTAAATTTAAATATCTCAAACACATTTGAGACTATTTAAACATTACTTGAATTTACTCAAGTCCCACTAGTTTAAATAATTATTTTAATTGAGCTCTACAAGACTCAATATTATTTAATTAATCCAACACTTGAATTAATTTAATTATTTGGGCTCTACTAGGCCCACTAGTGTTTAATTAATTCAACACTTGAATTAATTTATTTAGTCCATAATAATGTCTATGAAAATCACAATTTTCAATTACATTATTCACTTGACCAAATTTTAATTTAGAAACACTTCCATAAATCAAAATTTACATTTCTCTCATAGAAGTCATACTTCTATTTTTCTTTACACTTATAAACACATTTATAAGCCGTTCAACACTTTGAACTATTTTCTCCTTTATAGAAGTCATACTTCTAATTTTCCTTTACGCTTATAAACTCCTTTATAAGCCGTTCAACACATTGAACTATTTTACTTCTCATCGGGATTTACAAAGCTAGTACTTGTGTGGCCCTCAATGGTTCATTGATACAACTAGCCGTGGGTTCACATCTCAATGTGATTCGGACTAAACATGTCCTTATTCGAGCATACCCCAATCGCTCCATTCTTACTTATCAACTCCTTGATAGTAAGAACGTCAGAACTCAAGTCTGATAGTACCCAACCAATCACGTTAAACACCTAGCAGCATCGCTTACGTGATTCCCTAGGTATCACATGATAGTTCCTGCAAGAACCATTCAATTATGGTTAGCGTACAGTACGGTCCCTTCAACTCATATATCCCGATCGATTCGACAACCATTGGTATATCGAGAGTTGTCCAAGAATCGATACTATGTGTCATGTCGTAGTTGCATCGATGGTGTAATCTATGAAACACCTTTCATAATTACAACCATACTCTGGCCAGAGATTTCAACCTACATACACATGATAACACATAGGATATCCATACCCGAAGGTAAGCGGTGAATCCCCGACTACAATGCATCGACTCCTATGTGTTTCGACAGAACACCCAACCTTGCCACCTGATGACCCCATGAGAGTCGGTAAACAAGTCAAAGTGTAATTCTAGCACATAGAGTCTCAATGTTGTCCCGGGTCATAAGGACTAATTCTGTACAACCATAAACTAGGACTTTTCCACTCGATAAGTGAGAACCACTTGGAAAGTCCTTTTATGGAGGGTTGTTCAGTGCACTCTACAAGGAGCACCTATCTGCACGTTCGGACATCACAATGTCCCCTACCAATGAAACATGGTACTCACATCGCAGATACTAGTCTCTAACTCGAGCGGCCTATATCCTTCTTAGTGGCGGCTGAATCGACTAGGAACCGTTTAGAATATACAGTATTACAAATATGAGTTTCATGATACTCATCATATGAGCATCTCATATTCTTTCTACTATTTGTATATTCAAGGGCTTTATCTATGCAGCTAGCATGGGTATACAGATAAAGATGTGCCAAAGTAATAATTTCAAATATTATTAAAATAAAGACTGCTTATACATAGAGTTTCATTGTGAACACTCGGCCAACACTTGGCTCGACGGGCACCTACTCTAACAATCTCCCACTTGCACTAGAGCCAACTACCCATATGTTCAAAACCCATTGATTCGCGATGCTTGTCGAATAATGGTCTAGGTAAAGGCTTAGCTAGTGGATCAACAACATAATCTGCGGAGCCGACTTTGTCAATAGACACTTCTCTTCTTTCCACAATCTCTCCGAGGATGTGGTGCTTTCTCAATACGTGTTTGGACTTCTGATGAGACCTTGGCTCCTTTGCTTGAGCTAAAGCTCCCGTGTTGTCACACAACACCGGGATAGGAGCAACTCCATTAGGAATGACGCCCAACTCTTGGACGAAATTCCTTATCCAAACAGCCTCTCTTGCTGCATCTGATGCAGCAATGTATTCGGCCTCTGTGCTGGAATCCGTAATATTGTCTTGCTTGGAACTCTTCCAAGAGACAGCAGCACCATTGAGCATGAATACAAAATAGAGGTTGACTTCGAGTTATCGATATCGCTTTGGAAGCTAGAGTCGGTATAGCCTTCCAATTTCAGTTCTCTACCCCATAGACCAAGAACAACTTATTGGTCCTTCTCAACTGCTTGAGGATGTCTTTCACAGCTTTCAGGTGTGGAAGACCAGGGTTCGATTGATATCCTTTCACTACACATAGTGCAAATGCCACGTCAGGACGTGTAGATATCATCCCATACATGATATTACCAATTTCCGAAGTATACGGAATGCGTGTCATCGCCACTATCTCTGCATCTGTCTTGGGAGACAGACTTGGATATGGACACGCCATGACACACTGGTAGACGTCCTCTCATGGACTCATCCATCGAGAACCGCTTCACGATGGTATCAATGTATGTGGACTAGGTGAGACCGAGCCATCTTTTCGATCTATCTCAATAGATCTGTATCCCAATACAAAAGATGCTTCACCCAAGTCCTGTATCGAGAACTCACTCGCTAATCATATCTTAGTTGATTGCAACATTCCTACATCATTCCCAATGAGTAGAATGTTATCAACATAAAATATCGGGAATGTCACGACACTCCCACTGACCTTCTTATACACTCAGGGTCCCTCATGATTCTTAGTAAATCAAACTCTTTGATCGTACTATCGAATCTGAGGTTCCAACTCCTAGATGCCTTCTTTAGACCATAAATAGATCTCTGAAGTTTGCATACCATATGCTCACTTCCGACAGATGTAAACCCTTCAGGTTGAGACATGTAAAACACTTTCTCAAAATCCATATTAAGAAAGACTTGTCTTAACATCCATCTACCATATCTCATAGTCATACTATGCAGCTATGGCTAATAAAATCCTTATGGACTTGAGCATTGCGATTGGGAAAAGGTTTCCTCAAAGTCAACTCCTTGTCTTTGAGTACACCCTTTTGCCACCAATCGCGCCTTGAAGGTCAACACCTTCCCATCCTCCCCAAGTCCCTGTGGGAACAGTTCCCACAGGTGGATCCACAAGATCCTACACTTGGTTCGAATGCATGGAATTCATCTCAGATTCCATTGCTTCAAGCCACTTGGATGAATCGGCATCAGATAACGCTTTCTTGAAGGTCCTTGGATCACATCCATGGTTAGGCTCATCATGGCCCTCTTCAAGAAGCAGACCATACCTCATAGGTGGTCTCGAGACTTTCTCGTATATGCTAGGAGCTTGTATCTCCTCTCTTGCCTCATCGGGTGTGGGTTCTATAATTGTGGGTTTCTCTCGAACCTCTTCGAGTTCTATCATCTCCCTTTTTCTATCCAATAGAAAATCCTTTTCCCAAAAAGGTTGCATTCCAAGAAACAAACACCTTTGTTTCTAGGGGATGATAGAAATGATATCCAATCTTAATTCCTTGGATATCCCACAAAGTAACATAAAATGGATCAACAATCCAATTTATCTCCCACTTACCTGCTTCACATAAGCAGGGCTCCCCATATTCTAAGATAAGAATATTTGGGAGGCTTACCCATCCATATCTCATATGGTATCTGCCTTTGAATGGACATTTAGTAGAATATCTTTTACTTTTAAGTTATAGAGATCGTTTTCAAGTTCTCAAGTACCAATTAAACATTCATTCTTGTAAATGTTGCAAACACCTTTGCTAAATAAACAAGAATATCCATCTTTATCACAATAGAAATGGAAATAATGTTTTTCATCAAAAAGGTACAAACAAACATCTCTAAATTAACTTAAAACTATTGTTCAACAATAAGTAAACATCTCTTAAGGTCTTGGCAGCAACTCTTGCTCCATTGCCCATCCTCAAGAAGGTCACACCTTCCTTAAGCTTCCTACTTCTTCCCATCACCTGTAACCCATTACAGAGATGTGAGTCACAACCGGTATCTAATACCCAAGAAGTAGAGTTAATTAAAATGTTTACTTAAATTTAGAACATACCGTTTCCAGAACACTTCTGGGACAGATATTCCTTGCAATTTCGCTTCCAATGTCCAGGCTTCTTGCAGTGATGACAAACATCACCAGTCTTGTCAGCCTTAACTGGTCTGGCTGCCACAACGGGATTCGGAGATTGCCTCAACAAGGGCACGTTCTTCTTGGGACTTCGGAAAGAACTCTTCTTTCCCTTCCCATGTGGATCAATCTTCGTACCAGATGAAGAACCCACATAAAGAACCAACTTCTCTTTCTTGATGGTGGATTCAAATGTAACAAGCATGTTTACCAACTCCTCAAGGGTCGGTTCCATCTTGTTCATGTTGAAGTTCACCACAAAAGGATCAAATGAGCTAGGCAGCGATAACAGCAACACGTCCGTGGTCAACTCCGAAGGCAAGATCAAATCCATGCCAACGAGCTTGTCCACGAGCCCGATCACCTTTAGGCCATGCTCATGGACCGAGGCCCCATCTCGCATGCGCAAAGTGATCAGCTCCTTGACGGCAGCATGCCTTAGAGGTCGTGTTTGCTCACCAAAGAGCTCTTTGAGATGCAAATGAATGTCAGCAGCACTCTTTGCACCCTCAAAACGCCTCTGTAGCTCATCGTTCATAGAAGTCAGCATATAACACCTAGCTATCAAGTCATGGTCACACCATTCCTCGTAAGCCTGCAATTCCTCAGGATTGCAGTCAGTCGGAGCCTCAACAGGGGGCGACTGAGTCAGTGTATATGTTACCCTTTCCGAATTTAAGACTATTTTCAAATTTCTTAGCCAAGTGAGGTAATTAGGTCCAGTTAATATGTGTTTGTCGAGTATTATAGATATCGAATTGCGCATCGAAGACATTGTTGATTTGTACTGAAAAGTAAAAACAGATAAATGTTGATGACTATTTAAAATATTTGGTAAGATATAAAGTATGGACTTTAACTTTATAAATATTTACTCCCACTGTTTTGACATCTTTCACTACCCTCTAGTGAAAACGGGAAACTCTTTCCTCAGTAGGTACGTAAGGTCCAATTAGCGAATTGTGATCCCGAATAATATCGGCCATCACAATTCCTAAAAGGTAGTTTCCAATTGCATCGCCATGCAACCCTCTACGTAAACTTTTGTCTCACGTTTGATTAGGACCCAATAATATGACGTCGTTCATCTTTACGTGTCAAGCCTAACCCATCGATATTGAACCTTAATGGACGGTCGCCATGAGTTCCCTCAATAATATGAGCCGAAATCATGGGAGTTCCACGTTGTTCACATCACTATGTCAATGGATGTCACAGCTTTCCGGCACCCAGGGCCCCCTCAATAATATGAGCCGAGCCCCGAGTACGGGTAGCGTTCATCATGCACCCATTGTCGATGGAAGACAAGGAAATTATAAACAAATTTATAATTCCCCTTTTCGGGCTTGATATTAATTTTGAATCTTATTCAAAATGAGGGTTTTTAATTTTGAAAGGTCTCATCATTAATTTTATTTTAAAAGCTCGCCATGTTTGATCGTATGTTTGCCGGATTCATGCAACTTTGTTATTATAATAATAATAACGCACATACTCATTATTTATAACATATCATGCATATATCATAAATAGAAAACAATACAAGGATGATCAATCGCCCCAAAACTAATGGCCCGTGTGAGCCAAACACGGGCCTAGGTCCAATCCTAGGGTAAATGCACGGGATGCAATGCAACTAAATTATTACATTAGCATCCAATATTACATGTCTTCGATCTTCATAATCACCAAGGCCACCATCTTCCAATCTTGATCTTCCCCTATTCTAATATTTACAAATAAATATCCATGGCACATAGGGATACATCTCATGGGGTGGGAACGGGCCATAAACCAAGCCCACTTTAAATTGATAATTATTACAATCATACAACACAAATATCCTAGCATACACCTAGCAAATTGGGCTTGGGCTTTTGATCATCCTTCATGCATAATATCACATATCATACACCATCAATTAATTATCACTATAATTAATTGATCCAATATTATATATCTTGATCCAATCACTAACTGCCACAATTATAAATTAAATTAACAAAGTATACAAACACCTTTGTCTACTTTCAAATTAATTTATTTATAATCGAATTTCTTGTAAATCACCATTTACTATAAATAATTAAAGTCCCACTTCAATTATTTATTTTATGAGAAAATATGTGCAACACTTGTAAATTTAAACTTAAGGGCCCAAAAACCATTTTTCACCAAAAATACTTAGGCCCATTTAAATTTCACAAATAATGTTGTCCATCCAATGGCCCAACATCTCAAGGCCCATGACACTAAGATTGTCCAAAACACTTTTGGAAACCCTAGCCGTCATCGCCGTCGCCGGAGCTCCGTCGCCGGATTCCGGCCACAACAAAAAATTTTTTTTTTATTTTAAAAACTGCATTTCGGGCAGCCCCTTGGGCTGCCCCTCGGCTGCCCGAAATTCTCGGGCAGCCCCTCGGGCAGCCCCCGGGCAGCCGCCGAAAAATTATTTTTTTTTTTTGTTTAAAATTTCGGCCTTCACCATACATGCACCAAAAAATTTCTCAAGCGGTTAGAAATCGATCTCAACATAATATTACGTAAATATTACACAAAATCCGTAACCTAAGCTCTGATACCACTTGAAAGCGGACCGGTTACGGTGGCCGGAAACGCAACGGAAGCACAAAAATCAAATTTTGTTATGTAAAATTTCGGCCACCCCATGAAAAATCTTGTGTAATATTTACAAAAATCAAACCATACAAAGGATGTTAAAGAAATGTACCTATCAACTTTAAAAAGTTGATTGTGGCTCCAACTTTGTTGACTAGCAACAAAGCTCTTGAATGGATGAAGATCTTCAAGCCTCCTCCTTACTCCAAAATTAAGCCCACCACCAACTAGGTAAATCCCCTCACAATTTGCACTAGAAAAATGTGAGGATTTATCAAAGAGAAGTGTGTGTTCTTAAACAATTCAAGAACACAAAGAAGAGAGAAAAATGGGAGAGAATTTTAGAGCATGTTTCGGCCATCTCATGGTTGAGGGAAGGGAGAATGAATTCAATTCCTTGTCTTGGTGTTGCAAAAAGCAAAAGTGAAAAGTAGCATGCCTTGCATTATTTTATTAAAAAGTAATCTCCAACCCTTCACCTCCCATGCATGCATATTATATAGTTTTTAATCAAATTAAAAACTTTGGACTAAATTTATATATCTCAAACACATTTGAGACTATTTAAACATTACTTGAATTTACTCAAGTCCCACTAGTTTAAATAATTATTTTAATTGAGCTCTACAAGACTCAATATTATTTAATTAATCCAACACTTGAATTAATTTAATTATTTGGGCTCTACTAGGCCCACTAGTGTTTAATTAATTCAACACTTGAATTAATTTATTTAGTCCATAATAATGTCTATGAAAATCACAATTTTCAATTACATTATTCACTTGACCAAATTTTAATTTAGAAACACTTCCATAAATCAAAATTTACATTTCTCTCATAGAAGTCATACTTCTATTTTTCTTTACACTTATAAACACATTTATAAGCCGTTCAACACTTTGAACTATTTTCTCCTTTATAGAAGTCATACTTCTAATTTTCCTTTACGCTTATAAACTCCTTTATAAGCCGTTCAACACATTGAACTATTTTACTTCTCATCGGGATTTACAAAGCTAGTACTTGTGTGGCCCTCAATGGTTCATTGATACAACTAGCCGTGGGTTCACATCTCAATGTGATTCGGACTAAACATGTCCTTATTCGAGCATACCCCAATCGCTCCATTCTTACTTATCAACTCCTTGATAGTAAGAACGTCAGAACTCAAGTCTGATAGTACCCAACCAATCACGTTAAACGCCTAGCAGCATCGCTTACGTGATTCCCTAGGTATCACATGATAGTGCCTGCAAGAACCATTCAATTATGGTTAGCGTACAGTACGGTCCCTTCAACTCATATATCCCGATCGATTCGACAACCATTGGTATATCGAGAGTTGTCCAAGAATCGATACTATGTGTCATGTCGTAGTTGCATCGATGGTGTAATCTATGAAACACCTTTCATAATTACAACCATACTCTGGCCAGAGATTTCAACCTACATACACATGATAACACATAGGATATCCATACCCGAAGGTAAGCGGTGAATCCCCGACTACAATGCATCGACTCCTATGTGTTTCGACAGAACACCCAACCTTGCCACCTGATGACCCCATGAGAGTCGGTAAACAAGTCAAAGTGTAATTCTAGCACATAGAGTCTCAATGTTGTCCCGGGTCATAAGGACTAATTCTGTACAACCATAAACTAGGACTTTTCCACTCGATAAGTGAGAACCACTTGGAAAGTCCTTTTATGGAGGGTTGTTCAGTGCACTCTACAAGGAGCACCTATCTGCACGTTCGGACATCACAATGTCCCCTACCAATGAAATATGGTACTCACATCGCAGATACTAGTCTCTAACTCGAGCGGCCTATATCCTTCTTAGTGGCGGCTGAATCGACTAGGAACCGTTTAGAATATACAGTATTACAAATATGAGTTTCATGATACTCATCATATGAGCATCTCATATTCTTTCTACTATTTGTATATTCAAGGGCTTTATCTATGCAGCTAGCATGGGTATACAGATAAAGTTGTGCCAAAGTAATAATTTCAAATATTATTAAAATAAAGACTGCTTATACATAGAGTTTCATTGTGAACACTCGGCCAACACTTGGCTCGACGGGCACCTACTCTAACATGACAAGTAGTAGAAAACAACAATTTTGTGCCAAGTTTAGCCCAAAAAGTCTTCCAAACGTAACTCAAGAATTTAACATCGCGATCAGAAACAATAATCCTAGGCATGTCATGCAACCTAACGACTTCTCTAAAGAACAAATCCGCCATGTTTGAAGCATCATCGGTTTTATGATAAGCTATAAAATGTGCCATGTTAGAAAATCTATCCACAACAACCAAAATAGAATACCTCCCTTTCTTAGTCCTAGGCAACCCCAAAATAAATTCTATAGAAATGTCAATCCAAGTTCTTTTTAAGAATAGCACGCAAAAGTGTTCCCAAAGTTCTATTGACAACTTCAGTTTGTCCATCTGTTTGAGGATGAAAAGTAGTAGAAAACAACAATTTTATGCCAAGTTTAGTCCATAAAGTCTTCCAAAAGTAACTCAAGAATTTTACATCGCGAACAGAATCAATAGTCCTAGGCATGCCATGCAACCTAACGACTTCTCTAAAGAACAAATCCGCAATGTTTGAAGCATCATCGGTTTTATGACAAGCTATAAAATGTGCCATCTTAGAGAATCTATCCACAACAACAAAAATAGAATCCCTCCCCTTCTTAGTCCTAGGCAACACCAAAATAAAGTCCATAGAAATGTCAATCCAAGTTCTTTTTAAGAATATCACGCAAAAGTGTTCCCAAAGTTCTATTGACAACTTCAGTTTGTCCATCCGTTCGAGGATGAAAAGTTGTAGAAAACAACAATTTTCTGCCAAGTTTAGCCCATAAAGTCTTCCAAAAGTAACTCAAGAATTTAACATCGCGAACGGAATCAATAGTCCTAGGCATGCCATGCAACCTAACAACTTCTCTAAAGAACAAATCCGCGATGTTTGAAGCATCATCGGTTTTATGACAAGCTATAAAATGTGCCATCTTCGAGAATATATCCACAACATAAAAAATAGAATCCCTCCCCTTCTTAGTCCTAGGCAACCCCAAAATAAAGACCATAGAAATGTCAATCCAAGTTCTTTTTAAGAATAGCACGCAAAAGTGTTCCCAAAGTTCTATTGACAACTTCAGTTTGTCCATCCGTTCGAGGATGACAAGTAGTAGAAAACAACAATTTTGTGCCAAGTTTAGCCCAAAAAGTCTTCCAAACGTAACTCAAGAATTTAACATCGCGATCAGAAACAATAATCCTAGGCATGCCATGCAACCTAACGACTTCTCTAAAGAACAAATCCGCCATGTTTGAAGCATCATCGGTTTTATGACAAGCTATAAAATGTGCCATCTTAGAAAATCTATCCACAACAACAAAAATAGAATCCCTCCCCTTGTTAGTCCTAGGCAACACCAAAATAAAGTCCATAGAAATGTCAATCTAAGTTCTTTTTAAGAATAGCACGCAAAAGTGTTCCCAAAGTTCTATTGACAACTTCAGTTTGTCCATCTGTTTGAGGATGACAAGTAGTAGAAAACAACAATTTTGTGCCAAGTTTAGCCCATAAAGTCCTCCAAAAGTAACTCAAGAATTTTACATCGCGACCAGAAACAATAGTCATAGGCATGCCATGCAACCTAACAACTTCTCTAAAGAACAAATCCGCCATGTTTGAAGCATCATCGGTTTTATGACATGCTATAAAATGTGCCATCTTAGAGAATCTTTCCACAACAACAAAAATTGAATCCCTCCCCTTCTTAGTACTAGGCAACCCCAAAATAAAGTCTATAGAAATGTCAATCTAAGTTCTTTTTAAGAATAGCACGCAAAAGTTTTCCCAAAGTTCTATTGACAACTTCAGTTTGTCCATCCGTTCGAGGATGACAAGTAGTAGAAAACAACAATTTTGTGCCAAGTTTAGCCCATAAAGTCTTCCAAAAGTAACTCAAGAATTTTATATCGCGACCAGAAACAATAGTCATAGGCATGCCATGCAACCTAACGACTTCTCTAAAGAACAAATCCGCCATGTTTGAAGCATCATCGGTTTTATGACAAGCTATAAAATGTGCCATCTTAGAGAATCTATCCACAACAACAAAAATAGAATCTCTTCCCTTCTTAGTACTAGGCAACCCCAAAATAAAGTCTATAGAAATGTCAATCCAAGTTCTTTTTAAGAATAGCATGCAAAAGTTTTCCCAAAGTTCTATTGACAACTTCAGTTTGTCCATCCGTTCGAGGATGACAAGTAGTAGAAAACAACAAATTTGTGCCAAGTTTAGCCCATAAAGTCTTCCAAAAGTAACTCAAGAATTTAACATCGCGACCAGAAACAATAGTCCTAGGCATGCCATGCAACCTAACGACTTCTCTAAAGAACAAATCAGCCATGTTTGAAGCATCATCGGTTTTATGACAAGCTATAAAATGTGCCATCTTAGAGAATCTATCCACAACAACAAAAATAGAATCCCTCCCCTTCTTAGTACTAGGCAACCCCAAAATAAAGTCCATAGAAATTTCAATCCAAGTTCTTTTTAAGAATAGCACGCAAAAGTGTTCCCAATGTTCTATTGACAACTTCAGTTTGTCCATCCGTTCGAGGATGACAAGTAGTAGAAAACAACAATTTTGTGCCAAGTTTAGCCCATAAAATCTTCCAAAAGTAACTCAAGAATTTAACATCGCGAACGGAATCAATAGTCCTAGGCATGCCATGCAACCTAACGACTTCTCTAAAGAACAAATCCACGATGTTTGAAGCATCATCGGTTTTATGACAAGCTATAAAATGTGCCATCTTCGAGAATATATCCACAACATAAAAAATAGAATCCCTCCCCTTCTTAGTCCTAGGCAACCCCAAATTAAAGACCATAGAAATGTCAATCCAACTTCTTTTTAAGAATAGCACGCAAAAGTGTTCCCAAAGTTCTATTGACAACTTCAGTTTGTCCATCCGTTCGAGGATGACAAGTAGTAGAAAACAACAATTTTGTGCCAAGTTTAGCCCATAAAGTCTTCCTAACGTAACTCAAGAATTTAACATCGCGATCAGAAACAATAGTCCTAGGCATGCCATGCAACTTAACGACTTCTCTAAAGAACAAATCCGCCATGTTTGAAGCATCTCGGTTTTATGACAAACTATAAAATGTGCCATCTTAGAGAATCTATCCACAACAACCAAAATAGAATACCTCCCCTTCTTAGTCCTAGGCAACCCCAAAATAAAGTCCATAGAAATGTCAATCCAAGTTCTTTTTAAGAATAGCACGCAAAAGTGTTCCCAAAATTCTATTGGCAACTTCAGTTTGTCCATCTGTTTGAGGATGAAAAATAGTAGAAAACAACAATTTTTTGCCAAGTTTAGCCCATAAAATCTTCCAAAAGTAACTCAAGAATTTAACATCGCGAACAGAATCTGTAAGGCCCAAGAATCTAATTACCGTAATCTGAAATGATTTGGGTATAATTACCGTAATTTAAGATTAATCTGGAATGATTTATTGATCAATTGACATGATTGAGGTTATAGGAACTCAAATGAAGAAGCCGGGCATTGTTACATTATAAGCGAAGATGTTCAACCGAACATCTCAAGATGTTCGGCCGAACATCTCGGCGCATATGCGCGAGATAAGTCACGCATATGCGCGACCTGTCCAGAAGGATCGGCGCATATGCGCGACGTAGAGGGCGCATATGCGCGGGAGGGACAGTAGGTTCAGCGCATATGCGCGAGAAGAGTGGCGCATATGCGCGCGGCATGCAGATTCTCAAATCGCCACTTGGTCTATTGAAGGCAACGTGTGTATATATATATATACATATGTATCTCAATTCTTCAGAAACGAAGGAAAACGAGGCAAGAGGGAAAGAAAGGGTTCGACGCATAGACTTGTGATTTCTATAAAATCCGTCCGTCCGATTTTGAATCCGACTGCGGTACCGAGTTCCTATCGACGTAGGCTACAACTGGACGTAAGTTTTGCTACGTTTTGATATGATTTGAAATTATGGTATTGTCAGAATCTGATATGATTCATATATGATGTTCTTGGCATGTTAGACATCGTATAATCGAAACCGGACTGAGGAACAGATACCATATGAAATTGTTATGATTTTTAGAGTTGAGTTGATTGAGAATTGATATCAGAATTGAGTTGTTATCGAGTATGAGATATTAGAATTAATATCTGATTGATATAGTATTGTTAGGTATATAGATATTATACCGTTATGCCATCGATACTGAATTAGACTGAGTATTGAGCAGAACAGATTTGATTGGAGTAATGTATTGATATTATACTCCTCGATATTGTCATGTCAGATTGAGTATTGACAGGCTTGGGGTTCGAGACTTCGACAGACTCAGAGTAACAGAAAGAAAGGTATAAATTAATGTTGAGTTGGGATTGCACAACTCGAGTAAGGTTTGACTCGAGTCTCCCTAAATCACATACTTAGTTATTACATTGATATTTGTAATTGTTGGGATTGATGTTTGTAGTCTATTGATTTATAGCAACTGCATGTATGGAATGCTGAATTGTTTAGTCATTGGCTGAGTCGCCTAGTCACCGACTGATTCGTCTAGCTATCGGCTGGTTCGCCTAGCTATTAGCTGATTCGCTTATTTATTGACTGATTCATCTATATATTGACTGATTCGTCTATCTATTGACTGATTCGTCTAGCTATCGGCTGTTTCGCCTAGCTATTGGCTGATTCGCTTAAATCTTGACTGAGTCGTCAATTCTGTGGCTGTTTCGCCCAGAAATCGGGATCCCTAGGTTAGAGTTGAGTCGAGTCTGAGACGACGCGTTGTTTGAGTCTGAGTGTGATTCATTACTTATTATTGATTTATGTTTCTGATTTGATACATGTTATGAATGTTAATTATATGCTTTTATATATGTTTTTATATGATTGCATGTTTACATTGTTTATACTGGGATATTCATATCTCACCGGAGTTATCCGGCTGTTGTCTTGTTTGTATGTGTGCATGACAACAGGTGGGGCAGGTTCAGGGTCACATAGGTGAAGAAAGATCGAGATTAGCGTGGTGATTCCGGACTTGGACATAGATAGGTTTTATTACTTGATTGTAGTAGTTGAACCTAGTTGAATACTTGTAGATCATACATGATGTGTATGTTTATGTTTAATATGTAATTTGAATTGAATTACATTACGTTTCCGCTTTGTATATTAAAAGAAAAAATTTTATACCCTGTTTATAATTGATTAATTAGTCCCAATGATGATTAAGAACTTGATTAGCGTCCGGGTCCCCAAAACAGGTGGTATCAGAGCTGTAGGTACTAGAACTGTAGATTCTTGAGATTGAGATAGAAGAGGATAGTGAGCGGGGTAGATTGAGGTTTTCTCTCCTTGCTTGTGAATGCTAGCATGCTTACTGCTTTATATAATACATGTTACTTGATTTATCTGATTTGATTTTGTAATATGTATTATTGGGCACGAATCTGAATTGATTCTCGATCAGCAGTAAGATGATCGGGAGGGAGATTGAATTGAAACAGATGTGTTGGATTGGGTCACTAATCCTTTTGAGTTTCAGATATGCCTCCTAGACGAATTCCAGAACAGGGTAGTACATTGAATCCTCCAATGGATGTAACACCGACTCCAATGGAAACCTTGCTGAAGAGGTTTCAGTCATTCAAACCACCCACTCTGAAAGGTACTGAGACGTCAGTCGAGTGTGAGAGTTGGTTAGGTAGCATTGAGATGCTGTTTAATTCACTGGAGTACAGTGATAAGCGCCGGATTAAATTGATTGGACACCAGTTGCTGGATGTTGCACAAAGCTGGTGGGTTACAATGAAGAGAGCCTTGGAGCAACGATGTACGATTATTACTTGGGATGTATTTAAAACTGAGTTTTATCAGAGATTTTTCCCAATATCGTACAGAAAAGACAAGGGGCGGAGTTTGCCAATTTGAGACAGGGTCAGCTGAACATTGAAGAATATGTGACCAAGTTCTCTACCTTGTTGAAGTTTGATCCACATGTGGCTGGAAATGACGAAGCCGTTGCCGATCAGTTCATCAATGGCTTGAATCCAGATATATTTATCTTGGTGAACACAGGGCGACCCAATAACTTTGCTGATGCCATGAATAGAGCAAAGGGCGCTGAAGCAGGCCTGATAAGGCAGAGAGGAGCTGAATTTGTTCCTCCAGTGTCGAGACCACAGCAACCACCTCCCAGATTCGAGAGTGGCAGTAGCAGTGGGGGAAGGAAAGATTTTCTGAAGGCTAGAGGAAAGCAATTTAAGAAGTCTGGTGGAAGTTCTTCTAGCTCCAGTGGTTCTCAGCAAAGTTATACCGGCGTTTATTGCGGAAATTGTGGTGGGAGACATTCCACTGAACAATGCCAAGGAGTACTTGGTAGCTGCCACTTCTGCAAACAACAGGGACATTTTGCCAGAGTATGTCCACAGAGGGGTTCCCAAGGATCTCAGGGAGCTGAACCATCTGGACCAGCGGCACAGTGGAGTAGACGATCAGCTGCCGTTCCTTTATTTCAGCCAGCACCATCTCAGTCACAGCAGAGGTCAGGAGGAAGCCAGACAGATGGCCAGCCTCCTAGACAGCATGCCAGAGTATTTGCTTTGAACGAGGAGCAGGCTCAGGAAGCACCCGATGATGATGTTGCAGGTAACTGATTTGTTTGATTATCCTGCATATGTATTGAGGGATACCGGTGCTTCACATACTCTTATTTCTGAAAGATTTGCATTGATGCATGCATTATCTGTTGAGTCCCTATGTACTGTAGTATTTGTTTCTTTTCTTTTTGGGAAAAGATCTTGTATCAGCGATTTCTGTTAGATCTTGTATACTACAGTAGGATGAGAATGAGATCGAGTTAGATCGTGTGGTAGCTTGCATTGTGCCAGTGTTCTCTGATTTTGGGACGGCATTATTGATAGTGATATGCTGATCAAGTACAAAGCTACCATAGATTAGTTCCAGAAGATAGTGAGAATCAGACCTGAGATGATCAAGAGATGAATATTGTACGATAAGAATTCTAGACTGAGAATTCCTTTGATATTCGTACTAGCTATGACTCGATTATTACAGAAAGGAGCAGAGTGACTCCTTATGTATTCAGTTGATTTACTGAAATTGAGTCTATCATTGGCTGATTTACCAATGATATGAAAGTTATTAATCTTTTCTCTGATAAGACTTCAGATCTGATTCCAATCAGAGATTGATTTTAGCCTTGAATCGGATTGAATATTGATGCTTATTCTGAATAAGTGTTTAAGACAGATTGTAGACAATGGAGATTACATTGTACCATCCGGACCAGAGCTGATGTTGAAACGTTAGCAGTTCAAAAAGCTGATTAGAATGGTTAGAACTCAATATCGATAGTCTGAACAGAGTGTCAATCAGAGCAACAGATATGTGATTGTGTAGGTTGTATGAGATTGATTATTCTGTGATATCAGATGTGTCAGAATTGTACAGCAAAGCTTGATAGTAATAGTCAGAGCCGAATACCAGGTAGGTATTTCCTCTTTAATTTATGTTATTAACTGATTTGTGTATATCAAATAGTTCGAATCAGAAATGACAGATATTGTCAGAAACTTACAGTCGTGGATTTAGTGTTCAGTCTGATGATTGCGACTGTATTGTATTCTAACAGATAGTGGTGATATAGACAGATGAGATCAGTTATAACAGAAATGTATTGAAATGTTGGCAGAAATTGTACTGATATGTCTAAATTGCTAACAGAAAAGATAGAAAGATAGAAATCAGAAGATTTATTACAGAATTGTAAAATTCTAAATAGAAATGGGAGTACATTTCTATAGCCTGTGCAATGAAATTACCGTCATTTTTACAGATTGTGTAATATGATATGATTCAGATTGACAGATTGTTCAATCTATAGCTATCAGTTTGTACCAGATTACGTACAAACATGACCCAATGACACAGATTGATGTCAGAAAAGTTGTCAGAAAGATCAGAATGCCACAGTAGATTATATCAGATTGTGATTTTGATTGATTGTGTACTTGTGATAGACTATATCATGAACTCTCTTTTAGATGAATTTACAGATTGACAGACCGTCAGAATGTATTAGCCAGAGATTGGAAGATTTTGGTACAGCTTTAGTGCTGGATGTTAGCACTACTTGATATGACTTATTATCACTGTGTGACAATAACTATCAGCTTATCAGATGGGTAATGAGATAGTTATAGACAAGACAGTATACGGTGAATACTACAGATTTCTTTTGAAGAAAATTCGAAGGAAGATGAAGATAGTTCAGAATGGACAGCTTTAAGAAACCAACGTCAGATGATGACGAGTGGTATTTGAAGCTGAAGACTGTAGATGTCTTTGATAACAGCAGATGGCACGGATATGTGATGAACTGTAGATTGGTTTATACGGACATAGTATAGCCAGTATTGTGAGATTGATTTCAGAATGGATTCACTGAGATGAGTTTTCTGATTAAACTCTGTTATCCATTTCTTATGATATATCTGAATTGATTGTTTGCGAGTTCGAGGACGAACTCAGATCTAAGAGGGGGAGAAATGTAAGGCCCAAGAATCTAATTACCGTAATCTGAAATGATTTGGGTATAATTACCGTAATTTAAGATTAATCTGGAATGATTTATTGATCAATTGACATGATTGAGGTTATAGGAACTCAAATGAAGAGGCCGGGCATTGTTACATTATAAGCGAAGATGTTCAACCGAACATCTCAAGATGTTCGACCGAACATCTCGGTGCATATGCGCGAGATAATTCGCGCATATGCGCGACCTGTCCAGAAGGATCGGCGCATATGCGCGACGTAGAGGGCGCATATGCGCGGGAGGGACAGTAGGTTCAGCGCATATGCGCGAGAAGAGTGGCGCATATGCGCGCGGCATGCAGATTCTCAAATCGCCACTTGGTCTATTGAAGGCAACGTGTGTATATATATATATACATATGTATCTCAATTCTTCAGAAACGAAGGAAAACGAGGCAAGAGGGAAAGAAAGGGTTCGACGCATAGACTTGTGATTTCTATAAAATCCGTCCGTCCGATTTTGAATCCGACTGCGGTACCGAGTTCCTATCGACGTAGGCTACAACTGGACGTAAGTTTTGCTACGTTTTGATATGATTTGAAATTATGGTATTGTCAGAATCTGATATGATTCATATATGATGTTCTTGGCATGTTAGACATCGTATAATCGAAACCGGACTGAGGAACAGATACCATATGAAATTGTTATGATTTTTAGAGTTGAGTTGATTGAGAATTGATATCAGAATTGAGTTGTTATCGAGTATGAGATATTAGAATTAATATCTGATTGATATGGTATTGTTAGGTATATAGATATTATACCGTTATGCCATCGATACTGAATTAGACTGAGTATTGAGCAGAACAGATTTGATTGGAGTAATGTATTGATATTATACTCCTCGATATTGTCATGTCAGATTGAGTATTGACAGGCTTGGGGTTCGAGACTTCGACAGACTCAGAGTAACAGAAAGAAAGGTATAAATTAATGTTGAGTTGGGATTGCACAACTCGAGTAAGGTTTGACTCGAGTCTCCCTAAATCACATACTTAGTTATTACATTGATATTTGTAATTGTTGGGATTGATGTTTGTATTTTATTGATTTATAGCAACTGCATGTATGGACTGCTGAATTGTTTAGTCATTGGCTGAGTCGCCTAGTCACCGACTGATTCGTCTAGCTATCGGCTGGTTCGCCTAGCTATTGGCTGATTCGCTTATTTATTGACTCATTCGTCTATATATTTACTGATTCGTCTATCTATTGACTGATTCGTCTAGCTATCGGCTGTTTCGCCTAGCTATTGGCTGATTCGCTTAAATCTTGACTGAGTCGTCAATTCTGTGGCTGTTTCGCCCAGACATCGGGATCCCTAGGTTAGAGTTGAGTCGAGTCTGAGACGACGCGTTGTTTGAGTCTGAGTGCGATTCATTACTTATTATTGATTTATGTTTCTGATTTGATACATGTTATGAATGTTAATTATATGCTTTTATATATGTTTTTATATGATTGCATGTTTACATTGTTTATACTGGGATATTCATATCTCACCGGAGTTATCCGGCTGTTGTCTTGTTTGTATGCGTGCATGACAACAGGTGGGGCAGGTTCAGGGTCACAGAGGTGAAGAAAGATCGAGATTAGCGTGGTGATTCCGGACTTGGACATAGATAGGTTTTATTACTTGATTGTAGTATTTGAACCTAGTTGAATACTTGTAGATCATACAGGATGTGTATGTTTATGTTTAATATGTAATTTGAATTGAATTACATTACGTTTCCGCTTTGTATATTAAAAGAAAAATTTTTAGACCCTGTATATAATTGATTAATTAGTCCCAATGATGATTAAGAACTTGATTATCGTCCGGGTCCCCACAGAATCAATAGTCCTAGGCATGCCATGCAACCTAACGACTTCTCTAAAGAACAAATCCACAATGTTTGAAGCATCATCGGTTTTATGACAAGCTATAAAATGTGCCATCTTAGAGAATCTATCCACAACAACAAAAATAGAATCCCTCCCCTTCTTAGTCCTAGGCAACACCAAAATAAAGTCCATAGAAATGTCAATCTAAGTTCTTTTTAAGAATAGCACGCAAAAGTGTTCCCAAAGTTCTATTGACAACTTCAGTTTGTCCATCCGTTCGAGGCTGAAAAGTAATAAAAAACAACAATTTTGTGCCAAGTTTAGCCCATAAAGTCTTCCAAAAGTAACTCAAGAATTTTACATCGCGACTAGAAACAAGAGTCATAGGCATGCCATGCAACCTAACGACTTCTCTAAAGAACAAATCCGCGATGTTTGAAGCATCATCGGTTTTATGACAAGCTATAAAATGTGCCATCTTAGAGAATCTATCCACAACAACAAAAATAGAATCCCTCCCCTTCTTATTACTAGGCAACCCCAAAATAAAGTCTATAGAAATGTCAATCCAAGTTCTTTTTAATAATAGCACGCAAAAGTTTTCCCAAAGTTCTATTGACAACTTCAGTTTGTCCATCCGTTCGAGGATGACAAGTAGTAGAAAACAACAATTTTGTGCCAAGTTTAGCCCATAAAGTCTTCCAATAGTGACTCAAGAATTTAACATCGCGACCAGAAACAATAGTCCTAGGCATGCCATGCAACCTAACGACTTCTCTAAAGAACAAATCCACCATGTTTGAAGCATCATCGGTTTTATGACAAGCTATAAAATGTGCCATCTTAGAGAATCTATCCACAACAACAAAAATAGAATCCCTCCCCTTCTTAGTCCTAGGCAACACCAAAATAAAGTCCATAGAAATGTCAATCTAAGTTCTTTTTAAGAATAGCACGCAAAAGTGTTCCCAAAGTTCTATTGACAACTTCAGTTTGTCCATCCGTTCGAGGATGACAAGTAGTAGAAAACAACAATTTTGTGCCAAGTTTAGCCCATAAAATCTTCCAAAAGTAACTCAAGAATTTTACATCGCGACCAGAAACAATAGTCATAGGCATGCCATGCAACCTAACGACTTCTCTAAAGAACAAATCCGCCATGTTTGAAGCATCATCGGTTTTATGACAAGCTATAAAATGTGCCATCTTAGAGAATCTATCCACAACAACAAAAATAGAATCCCTCCCTTCTTAGTACTAGGCAACCCCAAAATAAAGTCTATAGAAATGTCAATCCAAGTTCTTTTTAAGAATAGCACGCAAAAGTTTTCCCAAAGTTCTATTGACAACTTCTGTGTGTCCATCCGTTCGAGGATGACAAGTAGTAGAAAACAACAATTTTGTGCCAAATTTAGCCCATAAAGTCTTCCAAAAGTAACTCAAGAATTTTACATCGCGACCAGAAACAATTGTCATAGGCATGCCATGCAACCTAACGACTTCTCTAAAGAACAAATCCGCCATGTTTGAAGCATCATCGGTTTTATGACAAGCTATAAAATGTGCCATCTTAGAGAATCTATCCACAACAACAAAAATAGAATCCCTCCCCTTCTTAGTACTAGGCAACCCCAAAATAAAGTCTATAGAAATGTCAATCCAAGTTCTTTTTAAGAATAGCACGCAAAAGTGTTCCCAAAGTTCTATTGACAACTTCAGTTTGTCCATCCGTTCGAGGCTGAAAAGTAATAGAAAACAACAATTTTGTGCCAAGTTTAGCCCATAAAGTCTTCCAATAGTGACTCAAGAATTTAACATCGCGACCAGAAACAATAATCCTAGGCATGCCATGCGACCTAACGACTTCTCTAAAGAACAAATCCGCCATGTTTGAAGCATCATCGGTTTTATGACAAGCTATAAAATGTGCCATCTTAGAGAATCTATCCACAACAACAAAAATAGAATCCCTCCCCTTCTTAGTCCTAGGCAACACCAAAATAAAGTCCATAGAAATGTCAATCTAAGTTCTTTTTAAGAATAGCACGCAAAAGTGTTCCCAAAGTTCTATTGACAACTTCAGTTTGTCCATCCGTTCGAGGCTGAAAAGTAATAGAAAACAACAATTTTGTGCCAAGTTTAGCCCATAAAGTCTTCCAAAAGTAACTCAAGAATTTACATCGCGACTAGAAACAAGAGTCATAGGCATGCCATGCAACCTAACGACTTCTCTAAAGAACAAATCCGCGATGTTTGAAGCATCATCGGTTTTATGACAAGCTATAAAATGTGCCATCTTAGAGAATCTATCCACAACAACAAAAATAGAATCCCTCCCCTTCTTATTACTAGGCAACCCCAAAATAAAGTCTATATGAATGTCAATCCAAGTTCTTTTTAATAATAGCACGCAAAAGTTTTCCCAAAGTTCTATTGACAACTTCAGTTTGTCCATCCGTTCGAGGATGACAAGTAGTAGAAAACAACAATTTTGTGCCAAGTTTAGCCCATAAAGTCTTCCAATAGTGACTCAAGAATTTAACATCGCGACCAGAAACAATAGTCCTAGGCATGCCATGCAACCTAACGACTTCTCTAAAGAACAAATCCACCATGTTTGAAGCATCATCGGTTTTATGACAAGCTATAAAATGTGCCATCTTAGAGAATCTATCCACAACAACAAAAATAGAATCCCTCCCCTTCTTAGTCCTAGGCAACACCAAAATAAAGTCCATAGAAATGTCAATCTAAGTTCTTTTTAAGAATAGCACGCAAAAGTGTTCCCAAAGTTCTATTGACAACTTCAGTTTGTCCATCCGTTCGAGGATGACAAGTAGTAGAAAACAACAATTTTGTGCCAAGTTTAGCCCATAAAATCTTCCAAAAGTAACTCAAGAATTTACATCGCGACCAGAAACAATAGTCATAGGCATGCCATGCAACCTAACGACTTCTCTAAAGAACAAATCCGCCATGTTTGAAGCATCATCGGTTTTATGACAAGCTATAAAATGTGCCATCTTAGAGAATCTATCCACAACAACAAAAATAGAATCCCTCCCCTTCTTAGTACTAGGCAACCCCAAAATAAAGTCTATAGAAATGTCAATCCAAGTTCTTTTTAAGAATAGCACGCAAAAGTTTTCCCAAAGTTCTATTGACAACTTCTGTGTGTCCATCCGTTCGAGGATGACAAGTAGTAGAAAACAACAATTTTGTGCCAAATTTAGCCCATAAAGTCTTCCAAAAGTAACTCAAGAATTTTACATCGCGACCAGAAACAATTGTCATAGGCATGCCATGCAACCTAACGACTTCTCTAAAGAACAAATCCGCCATGTTTGAAGCATCATCGGTTTTATGACAAGCTATAAAATGTGCCATATTAGAGAATCTATCCACAACAACAAAAATAGAATCCCTCCCCTTCTTAGTACTAGGCAACCCCAAAATAAAGTCTATAGAAATGTCAATCCAAGTTCTTTTTAAGAATAGCACGCAAAAGTTTTCCCAAAGTTCTATTGACAACTTCAGTTTGTCCATCCGTTCGAGGATGACAAGTAGTAGAAAACTGAAAGGGATCGATATACGGTGTTCAAAATCGCAACGGAAGCACAAAATATTTTATTAATCATGAAAACCGAAATTTTTCAAGAATATTTATCAAAAATGAACACCATGTACTAGTTGTGCAAACATATACAAAAATCTCAACTTTCAAGCATAGGGTGTTGAGAAAATTTTACCTATCAACTTTAAAAGTTGATTGTGGCTCCAACTTTGTTGACTAGCAACAAAGCTCTTGAATGGAAGATGAATCTACAAGCTCTCCTCCAAATCCTTGAAGCTTTCCTTCAAATTAGGCCCACCACCAACTAGGTAGATCCCCTCACAATTTGCACTAGAAAAATGTGAGGATTTTTCAAAGAGAAGTGTAGTGTTCCTCAACAAATTGAAGAACACACAAGAAGAGAAAAATGGAGAGAAATTGGGAGGAGAATTTTCGGCCAAGTTGAGTGGAATGGAGGAGGGAAGAGTTCTCTTGGGGTTGCAAAAAGTTAGATACAAAAGTTGTATGCCTTTGCAATTTTTTAATCAAAAGTATTCAAGACTCTTCACCTCCCAAGCATGCAAACCCTAGCATGTCTCACATATATTATATGGTTTTTAACACATTAAAAACCATGGACTAAATTTTAATTATCTCAAACATATTTGAGATTAATTAAATACTACTTGAATTTATTCAAGTCCCACTAGTTAAATAATTATTTTAATTGAGCTCTACAAGACTCAATATTATTTAATTAATTCAACACTTGAATTAATTTTAATTATTTAGACTCTACTAGGTCTACTAGTGTTTAATTAATTCAACACTTGAATTAATTTAATTTAGTCCCCAATAATGTTTATGAAAATCACAATTTTCAACTACATTATTTACTTGGCCAAATTTTAATCTAGGAACACTTTCATAAATTAAAATTTATATTTCTCTCATAGAAGTCATACTTCTATTTTTCTTTACGCTTATAAACACATTTATAAGCCGTTCAACACATTGAACCATTTTCTCCTTTATAGAAGTCAAACTTCTAATTTTACTTACGCTTATAAACTCCTTTATAAGCCGTTCAACACATTGAACTATTTTACTTCTCATCGGGATTTACAAAGCTAGTACTTGTGTGGCCCTCAATGGTTCATTGATACAACTAGCCGTGGGTTCACATCTCCATGTGATTCGGACTAAACATGTCCTTATTCGAGCATACCCTAATTGCTCCATTCTTACTTATCAACACCTTGATAATAAGAACGTCAGAACTCAAGTCTGATAGTACCCAACCAATCACGTTAAACGCCTAGCAGCATCGCTTACGTGATTCCCTAGGTATCACATGATAGTGCCTGCAAGAACCATTCAATTATGGTTAGCGCACAGTACGGTCCCTTCAACTCATATATCCCGATCGATTCGACAACCATTGGTTTATCGAGAGTTGTCAATGAATCGATACTATGTGTCATGTCGTAGTTGCATCGATGGTGTAATCTATGAAACACCTTTCATAATTACAACCATACTCTGGCCAGAGATTTCGATCTACATACACATGATAACACATAGGATATCCATACCCGAAGGTAAGCGGTGAATCCCCGACTACAATGCATCGACTCCTATGTGTTTCGACAGAACACCCAACCTTGCCACCTGATGACCCCATAAGAGTCGGTAAACAAGTCAAAGTGTAATTCTAGCACATAGAGTCTCAATGTTGTCCCGGGTCATAAGGACTAATTCTGTACAACCATAAACTAGGACATTTCCACTCGATAAGTGAGAACCACTTGGAAAGTCCTTTTATGGAGGGTTGTTCAGTGCACTCTACAAGGTGCACCTATCTGCATGTTCGGACATCACAATGTCCCCTACCAATGAAACATGGTACTCACATCGCAGATACTAGTCTCGAACTCTAGCGGCCTATATCCTTCTTAGTGGCGGCTGAATCGACTAGGAACCGTTTAGAATATACAGTATTACAAATATGAGTTTCATGATACTCATCATATGAGCATCTCATATTCTTTCTACTATTTGTATATTCAAGGGCTTTATCTATGCAGCTAGCATGGGTATACAGATAAAGATTTGCCAAAATAATAATTTCAAATATTATTAAAATAAAGATTGCTTATACATAGAGTTTCATTGTGAACACTCGGCCAACACTTGGCTCGACGGGCACCTACTCTAACAATCTCCCACTTGCACTAGAGCCAACTACCCATATGCATAAAACCCATTGATTCGCGATGCTTGTCGAATAATGGTCCAGGTAAAGGCTTAGCTAGTGGATCAACAACATAATCTGCGGAGCCGACTTTGTCAATAGACACTACTCTTCTTTCCACAATCTCTCCGAGGATGTGGTACTTTCTCAATACGAGTTTGGATTCTGATGAGACCTTGGCTCCTTTGCTTGAGCTATAGCTCCCGTGTTGTCACACAACACCGGGATAGGAGCAACTCCATTAGGAATGACGTCCAACTCTTAGACGAAATTCCTTATCCAAACAGCCTCCCTTGCTGCATCTGATGCAGCAATGTATTCGGCCTCTGTGCTGGAATCCGTAATATTGTCTTGCTTGGAACTCTTCCAAGAGACAGCAGCACCTTTGAGCATGAATACAAACCTAGAGGTTGACTTCGAGTTATCGATATCGCTTTGGAAGCTAGAGTCGGTATAGCCTTCCAATTTCAGTTCTCTACCCCCATAGACCAAGAACAACTTATTGGTCCTTCTCAACAACTTGAGGATGTCTTTCACAGCTTTCTAGTTGTGGAAGACCGGGGTTCGATTGATATCTTTTCACTACACATAGTGAAAACGCCACGTCAGGACGTGTAGATATCATCCCATACATGATATTACCAATTGCCGAAGCATACGGAATGCGTGTCATCGTCACTATCTCTGCATCAGTCTCAGGAGACAGACTTGGATAGGGACACGCCATGACACATTGGTAGATGTCCTCTCAAGGACGCATCCATCGAGAACCGCTTCACGATGGTATCATGTATGTGGACTGGGTGAGACCAAGTCATCTTTTCGATCTATCTCAATAGATCTGTATCCCAATACAAAAGATGCTTCACCCAAGTCCTTCATCGAGAACTTACTCGCTAACCATATCTTTGTTGATTGCAACATTCCTACATCATTCCCAAAGATTAGAATGTCATCAACATAAAGCACCAGGAATGTCACAACACTCCCACTGACCTTCTTATACACATAGGGTCCCTCATGATTCACAGTAAATCAAACTATTTGATTGTACTGTCGAATCTGAGGTTCCAACTCCTAGATGCCTGCTTTAGATCATAAATAGATCTCTGAAGTTTGCATACCATATGCTCACTTCCGATAGATGTAAACCCTTCAGGTTTAGACATGTAAATAACTTTCTTAAAATCCCCATTTAAGAAAGTTTGTCTTGACATCCATCTGCCATATCTCATAGTCATACTATGCAGCTATGGCTAATAAAATCCTTATGGACTTGAACATTGCGATTGGGAAAAGGTTTCCTCAAAGTCAACTCCTTGTCTTTGAGTACATCCTTTTGCCACCAATCGCGCCTTGAAGGTCAACACCTTCCCATCCTCCCCAAGTCCCTGTGGGAACAGTTCCCACAGGTGGATCCACAAGATCCTACACTTGGTTCGAATGCATGGAATTCATCTCAGATTCCATTGCTTCAAGCCACTTGGATGAATCGGCATCAGATAACGCTTCCTTGAAGGTCCATGGATCACATCCATGGTTAGGCTCATCATGGCCTTCTTCAAGAAGCTGACCATACCTCATAGGTGGTCTCGAGACTTTCTCGTATCTTCTAGGAGCTTGTATCTCCTCTCTTGGCTCTTTGGGTGTGGGTTCTATAACTGTGGGTGTCTCTCGAACATCTTCGAGTTCTATCATCTCCCTTTTTCTATCCAATAGAAAATCCTTTTCCCAAAAAGGTTGCATTCCTAGAAACAAACACTTTTGTTTCTTGGGGATGATAGAAATGATATCCAACTTAATTCCTTGGATATCCCACAAAGTAACATAAAATGGATCAACAATCCAATTTATCTCCCACTACCTGCTTCACATAAGCAGGGCTCCCCATATTCTAAGATAAGAATATTTGGGAGGCTTACCCATCCATATCTCATATGGTGTCTGCCTTTGAATGGACATTTAATGGAATATCTTTTAATTTTAAGTTATAGAGATCGTTTTCAAGTTCTCAAGTACCAATTAAACATTCATTCTTGTAAATGTTGCAAACACCTTTGCTAAATAAACAAGAATATCCATCTTTATCACAATAGAAATGGAAATAATGTTTTTTCATCAAAAAGGTACAAACAAACATCTCTTAATTAACTTAAAACTATTGTTCAACAATAAGTAAACATCTCTTAAGGTCTTGGCAGCAACTCTTGCTCCATTGCCCATCCTCAAGAAGGTCACACCTTCCTTAAGCTTCCTACTTCTTCCCATCACCTGTAACCCATTACAGAGATGTGAGTCACAACCGGTATCTAATACCCAAGAAGTAGAGTTAATTAAAATGTTTACTTAAATTTAGAACATACCGTTTCCAGAACACTTCTGGGCAAGATATTCTTTGCAATTTCGCCTCCAATGTCCAGGCTTCTTGCAGTGATGACAAACATCACCAGTCTTGTCAGCCTTAACTGGTCTGGCTGCCACAACGGGATTCGGAGATTGCCTCAACAAGGGCTCGTTCTTCTCGGGACGTTGGAAAGAACGCTTCTTTCCATTCCCATGTGGATCAATCTTCGTACCAGATGAAGAACCCACATAAAGAACCGACTTCTCTTTCTTGATAGTGGACTCAAAGGTAACAAGCATGTTTACCAACTCCTCAAGGGTCGGTTCCATCTTGTTCATGTTGAAGTTCACCACAAAAGGATCAAATGAGCTAGGCAGCGATAACAGCAACACGTCCGTGGTCAACTCCGAAGGCAAGATCAAATCCATGCCAACGAGCTTGTCCACGAGCCCGATCACCTTTAAGCCATGCTCATGGACCGAGGCCCCATCTCGCATGCGCAAAGTGATCAGCTCCTTGACGGTAGCATGCCTTAGAGGTCGTGTTTGCTCACCAAAGAGCTCTTTGAGATGCAAATGAATGTCAGCAGCACTCTTTGCACCCTCAAAACGCCTCTGAAGCTCATCGTTCATAGAAGTCAGCATATAACACCTGGCTATCAAGTCATGGTCACACCATTCCTTGTAAGCCTGCAATTCCTCAGGATTGCAGTCAGTCGGAGCCTCAACAGGGGGCGACTGAGTTAGTGTATATGTTACCCTTTCCGAATTCAAGACGATTTTTAGGTTTCTTAGCCAAGTGAGGTAATTAGGTCCGGTTAACATGTGTTTGTCGAGTATTGCAGATATCGGATTGCGAATCGAAGACATTGTCAAAATTTGTACTGAAAAGTAAAACAGATAAATGTTGATGACTATTTTAAATATTTAGTAAGATATGAAGTTTGGACTTTTACTTCATAAATATTTGCTCCCACTGTTTTGACATCTTTCACTACCCTCTAGTGAAAACGGGAAACTCCTTTCCTCAGTAGGTACGTAAGGTCCAATTAACGAATTGTGATCCCGAATAATATCAGCCAATCACAATTCCTAAAAGGTAGTTTCCAATTGCATCACAATGCAACCCTCTACGTAAACTTTTGTCTCACGTTTGATTAGGACCCAATAATATGACGTCGTTCATCTTCACGTGTCAAGCCTTACCCATCGATGTTGAACCTTAATGGACGGTCGCCATGAGTTCCCTCAATAATATGAGCCGAAATCATGGGAGTTCCACGTAGTTCACATCACCATGTCAATGGATGTCACAGCTTTCCGGCACCCAGGGCCCCCCCAATAATATGAGCCGAGCCCCGAGTACGGGTAGCGTTCATCATGCACCCATTGTCGATGGAAGACAAGGAAATTATAAACAAATTTATAATTCCCCTTTTCGGGCTTGATATTAATTTTGAATCTTATTCAAAATGAGGGTTTTTAATTTTGAAAGGTCTCATCATTAATTTTATTTTAAAAGGTCGCCATGTTTGATCGTATGTTTGCCGGATTCATGCAACTTTGTTATTATAATAATAATAACGCACATACTCATTATTTATAACATATCATGCATATATTATAAATAGAAAACAATACAAGGATGATCAATCGCCCCAAGTACTAATGGCCCGTGTGAGCCAAACACGGGCCTAGGTCCAATCCTAGGGTAAATGCACGGGATGCAATGCAACTATACTATTACATTAGCATCCAATATTACATGTCTTCGATCTTCATAATCACCAAGGCCACCATCTTCCAATCTTGATCTTCCCCTATTCTAATATTTACAAATAAATATCCATGGCACATAGGGATACATCTCATGGGGTGGGAACGGGCCATAAACCAAGCCCACTTTAAATTGATAATTATTACAATCATACAACACAAATATCCTAGCATACACCTAGCAAATTGGGCTTGGGCTTTTGATCATCCTTCATGCATAATATCACATATCATACACCATCAATTAATTATCACAATAATTAATTGATCCAATATTATATATCTTGAACCAATCACTAACCGCCACGATTATAAACTAAATTAACAAAGTATACAAACACCTTTGTCTACTTTCCAATTAATTTATTTATAACCGAATTTCTTATAAATCACAATTTACTATAAATAATTAAAGTCCAACTTCAATTATTTATTTTATGAGAAAAATTTGCAACTTTTGTAATTTTAAACTTAAGGGCCCAAAAACTTATTTTTCACCAAAAACATTTTGGCCCATTTAAAATTCACAAATATGTTGACCATCTAATGGCCCAACAACTCAAGGCCCATGACACTTTGATATTCCAAAACACTTTTGGAAACCCTAGTCGTCATCGCCGTCGCCGGAGTTCCGTCGCCGGATTCCGGCCAACATTCCGGCCAACATGCAAAAAAAATTTTTTTTTTGTTAACTTTAGGGGCTGTTCGGGCAGCCCCTCGGGCTGCCCTTGCTGCCCGAAATGGGCAGCCCTCGGGCAGCCCGAGCTGCCCGAAACGGGCAGCAACATGCTGCCCGAAATTCCCCACAAGAAGGCCTCGGTTTTGTTGCAAATTTTCATCTCAAACGGTTAGAAATCGCCCTCAATATAATATCTTGTATATGTTGCACAAAAACTAGTAACCTTAGCTCTTGATACCACTTGAAAGGGATCGATATACGGTGTTCAAAATCGCAACGGAAGCACAAAATATTTTATTAATCATGAAAACCGAAATTTTTCAAGAATATTTATCAAAAATGAACACCATGTACTAGTTGTGCAAACATATACAAAAATCTCAACTTTCAAGCATAGGGTGTTGAGAAAATTTTACCTATCAACTTTAAAAGTTGATTGTGGCTCCAACTTTGTTGACTAGCAACAAAGCTCTTGAATGGAAGATGAATCTACAAGCTCTCCTCCAAATCCTTGAAGCTTTCCTTCAAATTAGGCCCACCACCAACTAGGTAGATCCCCTCACAATTTGCACTAGAAAAATGTGAGGATTTTTCAAAGAGAAGTGTAGTGTTCCTCAACAAATTGAAGAACACACAAGAAGAGAAAAATGGAGAGAAATTGGGAGGAGAATTTTCGGCCAAGTTGAGTGGAATGGAGGAGGGAAGAGTTCTCTTGGGGTTGCAAAAAGTTAGATACAAAAGTTGTATGCCTTTGCAATTTTTTAATCAAAAGTATTCAAGACTCTTCACCTCCCAAGCATGCAAACCCTAGCATGTCTCACATATATTATATGGTTTTTAACACATTAAAAACCATGGACTAAATTTTAATTATCTCAAACATATTTGAGATTAATTAAATACTACTTGAATTTATTCAAGTCCCACTAGTTAAATAATTATTTTAATTGAGCTCTACAAGACTCAATATTATTTAATTAATTCAACACTTGAATTAATTTTAATTATTTAGACTCTACTAGGTCTACTAGTGTTTAATTAATTCAACACTTGAATTAATTTAATTTAGTCCCCAATAATGTTTATGAAAATCACAATTTTCAACTACATTATTTACTTGGCCAAATTTTAATCTAGGAACACTTTCATAAATTAAAATTTATATTTCTCTCATAGAAGTCATACTTCTATTTTTCTTTACGCTTATAAACACATTTATAAGCCGTTCAACACATTGAACCATTTTCTCCTTTATAGAAGTCAAACTTCTAATTTTACTTACGCTTATAAACTCCTTTATAAGCCGTTCAACACATTGAACTATTTTACTTCTCATCGGGATTTACAAAGCTAGTACTTGTGTGGCCCTCAATGGTTCATTGATACAACTAGCCGTGGGTTCACATCTCCATGTGATTCGGACTAAACATGTCCTTATTCGAGCATACCCTAATTGCTCCATTCTTACTTATCAACACCTTGATAATAAGAACGTCAGAACTCAAGTCTGATAGTACCCAACCAATCACGTTAAACGCCTAGCAGCATCGCTTACGTGATTCCCTAGGTATCACATGATAGTGCCTGCAAGAACCATTCAATTATGGTTAGCGCACAGTACGGTCCCTTCAACTCATATATCCCGATCGATTCGACAACCATTGGTTTATCGAGAGTTGTCAATGAATCGATACTATGTGTCATGTCGTAGTTGCATCGATGGTGTAATCTATGAAACACCTTTCATAATTACAACCATACTCTGGCCAGAGATTTCGATCTACATACACATGATAACACATAGGATATCCATACCCGAAGGTAAGCGGTGAATCCCCGACTACAATGCATCGACTCCTATGTGTTTCGACAGAACACCCAACCTTGCCACCTGATGACCCCATAAGAGTCGGTAAACAAGTCAAAGTGTAATTCTAGCACATAGAGTCTCAATGTTGTCCCGGGTCATAAGGACTAATTCTGTACAACCATAAACTAGGACATTTCCACTCGATAAGTGAGAACCACTTGGAAAGTCCTTTTATGGAGGGTTGTTCAGTGCACTCTACAAGGTGCACCTATCTGCATGTTCGGACATCACAATGTCCCCTACCAATGAAACATGGTACTCACATCGCAGATACTAGTCTCGAACTCTAGCGGCCTATATCCTTCTTAGTGGCGGCTGAATCGACTAGGAACCGTTTAGAATATACAGTATTACAAATATGAGTTTCATGATACTCATCATATGAGCATCTCATATTCTTTCTACTATTTGTATATTCAAGGGCTTTATCTATGCAGCTAGCATGGGTATACAGATAAAGATTTGCCAAAATAATAATTTCAAATATTATTAAAATAAAGATTGCTTATACATAGAGTTTCATTGTGAACACTCGGCCAACACTTGGCTCGACGGGCACCTACTCTAACAGTTTTAGCCCATACGCGACCAGAAACAATAATCCTAGGCATGCCATGCGACCTAACGACTTCTCTAAAGAACAAATCCGCCATGTTTGAAGCATCATCGGTTTTATGACAAGCTATAAAATGTGCCATCTTAGAGAATCTATCCACAACAACAAAAATAGAATCCCTCCCCTTCTTAGTACTAGGCAACCCCAAAAAAAAGTCCATAGAAATGTCAATCCAAGTTCTTTTTAAGAATAGCACGCAAAAGTGTTCCCAAAGTTCTATTGACAACTTCAGTTTGTCCACCCGTTGAAGGATGACAAGTAGTAGAAAACAAAATTTTTTTGCCAAGTTTAGCCCATAAAGTCTTCCAAAAGTAACTCAAGAATTTTGTGGGGACCCAGACGCTAATCATCTTCTTAATCGTCTTTGGGATTTAATTATCTGTTCTGATAAACAGGGTCTAAAAATTTTTCTTTTTAAAATATAAACGCGGAAGGTAATGGCATCTAATAATATACATATCTGTATAAAATAAATTTCAGTATTAAAATAAAATAATCTAGTATAAGGTTCAACTACTAAATTCAAGTAATAAAACCAAGTCTACTGTAAGTCCGGAATCACCACGCTAACTCGTCTTCTCTCATCGTCATCTCGACCCTGATCCAGCCCCACCTGTTGTCATGCACACATACAAAACAAGACAACAGCCGGATAACTCCGGTGAGAATAAATCCCAGTATAAAAGATGGTAAACATGCATATACACATAATAATTCATGAAACATGCTGTCATGAATAAATCAATATATTTCATAATCTATGAAATTAAAGTAAATAAGCATGCAACTCAAATCAGATAAACATGCATAAAACAATCTAAATCATACAAACATGCTATCATGCCTGAAAGAAATAACGATGGGCCCCATGATCTAGGAACCACATCCATATAAGCATGCAGTCCTAATCAAATCATGTCTAGACTTGACTCGACTAGAACTCTAGGGATCCCGTGATGAATAAGACGTCAATTCCTGTTACCTACTCAACCGATCGTGGTAACCGTACGTCTTATTCCTAGACTTCGGTTCGAGCTGTATCAACGGCTGAAATAGGAGTAATACCTGCTCCTAAGTTGAGATACACCGAACGTCTAGAAGTCTGACAATGACTGTCAAGACTTTCCTATCTTAAATGCAATTAATAATAATCTGTAAACAAAGCATAATCATATTCATATCTGAATATGACAATAATCTCATACATTTGAATAAAATGCTAAAATCAAAGCATAAACAAGAATATAGTATGTGATTTATTGGGCAACTCAAGGATGGTCTCGATTGAGTTGTTTCTTCCCGAATATCACATGAATTATACCTTTGTCATCCCTGCCTGACGACGACGAAGTCTGGTATTCAACTCTGTCCATATCAAATCTGAAATGACAATATCGAATACACTGTGTCAGTGAATAACTCAATACACAATCTGTTCTGATCAATACCCAACTCAGTACATAATCTGATCAGTATCTGAACAAAATACAATCTGATTTATATCAACGAATATCACGATGAAATCTAAATCATCACTGAATCTGATCAATCTGAATCAACTGATGTTTTAACGGTACAACAATACAGTCTTGTTACCCCCGTCAACCTCAACATTACAAATATAATATAAGAATTTATAATCAATATCGAAACAACTCAAATTCTGAACGATAATACAATTTTGATATGAAATCTCAGTCCAATCGACTCTGAAAATCATAACAATTGGATAGACAGTCTGTTCTTTAATCTGACTTCGATTCTATGATGTCTAACATGACAAGAACATCATATATGAATCCTATTCAATTCTGACTACATCATAAATTCAAAACATGTCTAAACGTAACAAAACTTACGTCCAGTTATAGCCTATGTTGATTGAAACACGGTACTACAGTCGGATTCAAAATCTGACGGGCGGATTTCTCAGAAAAGGCGTAAGGATTTTCAACTCTTATTTCGGAACCTTTCTCGAATCCTTCGTTCTTCTTTCTGAAGAAATCTCGAAGTATACATATATATATATATACACCTATACGATGCATGCAAGAAGGCAAGTGGCGAAATCTCGTTTTGCGTGATTCGCGCTCGAGCGGTCAATCTTTACCGCTCGAGCGCGGAGCCTTCTGTCCAAGCCTCGACGATTACACACTGGCGCTCGAGCGGTAACTTTCTGCCGCTCGGGCGCCAGGCGTTCTGTCCAACCTTTCCATAAGTGTGGCTTTGGCGCTCGGGCGGTCTCTTTCTACCGCTCGGGCGCCACATATTCTGCCCACTCCTTGATTTGTTATGCATCAACGCCCGGTTTTCCTTTCATGTCTTATTTTAACTCCTGATGTCTCAATTCTTTTAACTAATCAACGTCTGATTATAATAATTAAATCTCGGGCATTACAAATTTAACATCGTGAACAGAATCAATAGTCCTAGGCATTCCATGAAACCTAACGACTTCTCTAAAGAACAAATCCGCAATGTTTGAAGCATCATCGGTTTTATGACAAGCTATAAAATGTGCCATCTTAGAGAATCTATCCACAACAACAAAATAGAATCCCTCCCCTTCTTAGTCCTAGGCAACCCCAAAATAAAGTCCATAGAAATGTCAATCCAAGTTCTTTTTAAGAATAGCACGCAAAAGTGTTCCCAAAGTTCTATTGACAACTTCAGTTTGTCCATCCGTTCGAGGATGACAAGTAGTAGAAAACAACAATTTTGTGCCAAGTTTAGCCCATAAAGTCTTCCAAAAGTAACTCAAGAATTTAACATCGCGACCAGAAACAATAGTCCTAGGCATGCCATGCAACCTAACGACTTCTCTAAAGAACAAATCCGCAATGTTTGAAGCATCATCGGTTTTATGACAAGCTATAAAATGTGTCATCTTAGAGAATCTATCCACAACAACAAAAATAGAATCCCTCCCCTTCTTAGTCCTAGGCAACCCCAAAATAAAGTCCATAGAAATGTCAATCCAAGTTCTTTTTAAGAATAGCACGCAAAAGTGTTCCCAAAGTTCTATTGACAACTTCAGTTTGTCCATCCGTTCGAGGATGACAAGTAGTAGAAAACAACAATTTTGTGCCAAGTTTAGCCCATAAAGTCTTCCAAAAGTAACTCAAGAATTTAACATCGCGAACAGAATCAATAGTCCTAGGCATGCCATGCAACCTAACGACTTCTCTAAAGAACAAATCCGCAATGTTTGAAGCATCATCAGTTTTATGACAAGCTATAAAATGTGCCATCTTAGATAATCTATCCACAACAACAAAAATAGAATCCCTCCCCTTCTTAGTCCTAGGCAACCCCAAAATAAAGTCCATAGAAATGTCAATCCAAGTTCTTTTTAAGAATAGCACGCAAAAGTGTTCCCAAAGTTCTATTGACAACTTCAGTTTGTCCATCCGTTCGAGGATGACAAGTAGTAGAAAACAACAATTTTGTGCCAAGTTTAGCCCATAAAGTCTTCCAAAAGTAACTCAAGAATTTAACATCGCGAACAGAATCAATAGTCCTAGGCATGCCATGCAACCTAACGACTTCTCTAAAGAACAAATCCGCGATGTTTGAAGCATCATCGGTTTTATGACAAGCTATAAAATGTGCCATCTTCGAGAATCTATCCACAACAACAAAAATAGAATCCCTCCCCTTCTTAGTCCTAGGCAACCCCAAAATAAAGTCCATAGAAATGTCAATCCAAGTTCTTTTTAAGAATAGCACGCAAAAGTGTTCCCAAAGTTCTATTGACAACTTCAGTTTGTCCATCCGTTCGAGGATGACAAGTAGTAGAAAACAACAATTTTGTGCCAAGTTTAGCCCATAAAGTCTTCCAAAAGTAACTCAAGAATTTAACATCGCGACCAGAAACAATAGTCCTAGGCATGCCATGCAACCTAACGACTTCTCTAAAGAACAAATCCGCCATGTTTGAAGCATCATCGGTTTTATGACAAGCTATAAAATGTGCCATCTTAGAGAATCTATCCACAACAACAAAATAGAATCCCTCCCCTTCTTAGTCCTAGGCAACCCCAAAATAAAGTCCATAGAAATGTCAATCCAAGTTCTTTTTAAGAATAGCACGCAAAAGTGTTCCCAAAGTTCTATTGACAACTTCAGTTTGTCCATCCGTTCGAGGATGACAAGTAGTAGAAAACAACAATTTTGTGCCAAGTTTAGCCCATAAAGTCTTCCAAAAGTAACTCAAGAATTTAACATCGCGACCAGAAACAATAGTCCTAGGCATGCCATGCAACCTAACGACTTCTCTAAAGAACAAATCCGCAATGTTTGAAGCATCATCGGTTTTATGACAAGCTATAAAATGTGCCATCTTAGAGAATCTATCCACAACAACAAAAATAGAATCCCTCCCCTTCTTAGTCCTAGGCAACCCCAAAATAAAGTCCATAGAAATGTCAATCCAAGTTCTTTTTAAGAATAGCACGCAAAAGTGTTCCCAAAGTTCTATTGACAACTTCAGTTTGTCCATCCGTTCGAGGATGACAAGTAGTAGAAAACAACAATTTTGTGCCAAGTTTAGCCCATAAAGTCTTCCAAAAGTAACTCAAGAATTTAACATCGCGACTAGAAACAATAGTCCTAGGCATGCCATGCAACCTAACGACTTCTCTAAAGAACAAATCCGCAATGTTTGAAGCATCATCGGTTTTATGACAAGCTATAAAATGTGCCATCTTAGAGAATCTATCCACAACAACAAAAATAGAATCCCTCCCCTTCTTAGTCCTAGGCAACCCCAAAATAAAGTCCATAGAAATGTCAATCCAAGTTCTTTTTAAGAATAGCACGCAAAAGTGTTCCCAAAGTTCTATTGACAACTTCAGTTTGTCCATCCGTTCGAGGATGACAAGTAGTAGAAAACAACAATTTTGTGCCAAGTTTAGCCCATAAAGTCTTCCAAAAGTAACTCAAGAATTTAACATCGCGAACAGAATCAATAGTACCTATGCATGCCATGCAACCTAACGACTTCTCTAAAGAACAAATCCGCGATGTTTGAAGCATCATCGGTTTTATGACAAGCTATAAAATGTGCCATCTTCGAGAATATATCCACAACATACAAAAATAGAATCCCTCCCCTTCTTAGTCCTAGGCAACCCCAAAATAAAGTCCATAGAAATGTCAATCCAAGTTCTTTTTAAGAATAGCACGCAAAAGTGTTCCCAAAGTTCTATTGACAACTTCAGTTTGTCCATCCGTTCGAGGATGACAAGTAGTAGAAAACAAAAATTTTGTGCCAAGTTTAGCCCATAAAGTCTTCCAAACGTAACTCAAGAATTTAACATCGCGATCAGAAACAATAGTCCTAGGCATGCCATGCAACCTAACGACTTCTCTAAAGAACAAATCCGCCATGTTTGAAGCATCATCGGTTTTATGACAAGCTATAAAATGTGCCATCTTAGAGAATCTATCCTAAACAACCAAAATAGAATCCCTCCCCTTCTTAGTCCTAGGCAACCCCAAAATAAAGTCCATAGAAATGTCAATCCAAGTTCTTTTTAAGAATAGCACGCAAAAGTGTTCCCAAAGTTCTATTGACAACTTCAGTTTGTCCATCCGTTCGAGGATGACAAGTAGTAGAAAACAACAATTTTGTGCCAAGTTTAGCCCATAAAGTCTTCCAAAAGTAACTCAAGAATTTAACATCGCGACCAGAAACAATAGTCCTAGGCATGCCATGCAACCTAACGACTTCTCTAAAGAACAAATCCGCAATGTTTGAAGCATCATCGGTTTTATGACAAGCTATAAAATGTGCCATCTTAGAGAATCTATCCACAACAACAAAAATAGAATCCCTCCCCTTCTTAGTCCTAGGCAACCCCAAAATAAAGTCCATAGAAATGTCAATCCAAGTTCTTTTTAAGAATAGCACGCAAAAGTGTTCCCAAAGTTCTATTGACAACTTCAGTTTGTCCATCCGTTCGAGGATGACAAGTAGTAGAAAACAACAATTTTGTGCCAAGTTTAGCCCATAAAGTCTTCCAAAAGTAACTCAAGAATTTAACATCGCGAACAGAATCAATAGTCCTAGGCATGCCATGCAACCTAACGACTTCTCTAAAGAACAAATCCGCGATGTTTGAAGCATCATCGGTTTTATGACAAGCTATAAAATGTGCCATCTTAGAGAATCTATCCACAACAACAAAAATAGAATCCCTCCCCTTCTTAGTCCTAGGCAACCCCAAAATAAAGTCCATAGAAATGTCAATCCAAGTTCTTTTTAAGAATAGCACGCAAAAGTGTTCCCAAAGTTCTATTGACAACTTCAGTTTGTCCATCCGTTCGAGGATGACAAGTAGTAGAAAACAACAATTTTGTGCCAAGTTTAGCCCATAAAGTCTTCCAAAAGTAACTCAAGAATTTAACATCGCGACTAGAAACAATAGTCCTAGGCATGCCATGCAACCTAACGACTTCTCTAAAGAACAAATCCGCAATGTTTGAAGCATCATCGGTTTTATGACAAGCTATAAAATGTGCCATCTTAGAGAATCTATCCACAACAACAAAAATAGAATCCTCCCCTTCTTAGTCCTAGGCAACCCCAAAATAAAGTCCATAGAAATGTCAATCCAAGTTCTTTTTAAGAATAGCACGCAAAAGTGTTCCCAAAGTTCTATTGACAACTTCAGTTTGTCCATCCGTTCGAGGATGACAAGTAGTAGAAAACAACAATTTTGTGCCAAGTTTAGCCCATAAAGTCTTCCAAAAGTAACTCAAGAATTTAACATCGCGAACAGAATCAATAGTCCTAGGCATGCCATGCAACCTAACGACTTCTCTAAAGAACAAATCCGCGATGTTTGAAGCATCATCGGTTTTATGACAAGCTATAAAATGTGCCATCTTAGAGAATCTATCCACAACAACAAAAATAGAATCCCTCCCCTTCTTAGTCCTAGGCAACCCCAAAATAAAGTCCATAGAAATGTCAATCCAAGTTCTTTTTAAGAATAGCACGCAAAAGTGTTCCCAAAGTTCTATTGACAACTTCAGTTTGTCCATCCGTTCGAGGATGACAAGTAGTAGAAAACAACAATTTTGTGCCAAGTTTAGCCCATAAAGTCTTCCAAAAGTAACTCAAGAATTTAACATCGCGAACAGAATCAATAGTCCTAGGCATGCCATGCAACCTAACGACTTCTCTAAAGAACAAATCCGCGATGTTTGAAGCATCATCGGTTTTATGACAAGCTATAAAATGTGCCATCTTAGAGAATCTATCCACAACAACAAAAATAGAATCCCTCCCCTTCTTAGTCCTAGGCAACCCCAAAATAAAGTCCATAGAAATGTCAATCCAAGTTCTTTTTAAGAATAGCACGCAAAAGTGTTCCCAAAGTTCTATTGACAACTTCAGTTTGTCCATCCGTTCGAGGATGACAAGTAGTAGAAAACAACAATTTTGTGCCAAGTTTAGCCCATAAAGTCTTCCAAAAGTAACTCAAGAATTTAACATCGCGACCAGAAACAATAGTCCTAGGCATGCCATGCAACCTAACGACTTCTCTAAAGAACAAATCCGCCATGTTTGAAGCATCATCGGTTTTATGACAAGCTATAAAATGTGCCATCTTAGAGAATCTATCCACAACAACAAAAATAGAATCCCTCCCCTTCTTAGTCCTAGGCAACCCCAAAATAAAGTCCATAGAAATGTCAATCCAAGTTCTTTTTAAGAATAGCACGCAAAAGTGTTCCCAAAGTTCTATTGACAACTTCAGTTTGTCCATCCGTTCGAGGATGACAAGTAGTAGAAAACAACAATTTTGTGCCAAGTTTAGCCCATAAAGTCTTCCAAAAGTAACTCAAGAATTTAACATCGCGACCAGAAACAATAGTCCTAGGCATGCCATGCAACCTAACGACTTCTCTAAAGAACAAATCCGCAATGTTTGAAGCATCATCGGTTTTATGACAAGCTATAAAATGTGCCATCTTAGAGAATCTATCCACAACAACAAAAATAGAATCCCTCCCCTTCTTAGTCCTAGGCAACCCCAAAATAAAGTCCATAGAAATGTCAATCCAAGTTCTTTTTAAGAATAGCACGCAAAAGTGTTCCCAAAGTTCTATTGACAACTTCAGTTTGTCCATCCGTTCGAGGATGACAAGTAGTAGAAAACAACAATTTTGTGCCAAGTTTAGCCCATAAAGTCTTCCAAAAGTAACTCAAGAATTTAACATCGCGAACAGAAATCAATAGTCCTAGGCATGCCATGCAACCTAACGACTTCTCTAAAGAACAAATCCGCAATGTTTGAAGCATCATCGGTTTTATGACAAGCTATAAAATGTGCCATCTTAGAGAATCTATCCACAACAACAAAAATAGAATCCCTCCCCTTCTTAGTCCTAGGCAACCCCAAAATAAAGTCCATAGAAATGTCAATCCAAGTTCTTTTTAAGAATAGCACGCAAAAGTGTTCCCAAAGTTCTATTGACAACTTCAGTTTGTCCATCCGTTCGAGGATGACAAGTAGTAGAAAACAACAATTTTGTGCCAAGTTTAGCCCATAAAGTCTTCCAAAAGTAACTCAAGAATTTAACATCGCGACAGAAACAATAGTCCTAGGCATGCCATGCAACCTAACGACTTCTCTAAAGAACAAATCCGCAATGTTTGAAGCATCATCGGTTTTATGACAAGCTATAAAATGTGCCATCTTAGAGAATCTATCCACAACAACAAAAATAGAATCCCTCCCCTTCTTAGTCCTAGGCAACCCCAAAATAAAGTCCATAGAAATGTCAATCCAAGTTCTTTTTAAGAATAGCACGCAAAAGTGTTCCCAAAGTTCTATTGACAACTTCAGTTTGTCCATCCGTTCGAGGATGACAAGTAGTAGAAAACAACAATTTTGTGCCAAGTTTAGCCCATAAAGTCTTCCAAAAGTAACTCAAGAATTTAACATCGCGAACAGAATCAATAGTCCTAGGCATGCCATGCAACCTAACGACTTCTCTAAAGAACAAATCCGCAATGTTTGAAGCATCATCGGTTTTATGACAAGCTATAAAATGTGCCATCTTAGAGAATCTATCCACAACAACAAAAATAGAATCCCTCCCCTTCTTAGTCCTAGGCAACCCCAAAATAAAGTCCATAGAAATGTCAATCCAAGTTCTTTTTAAGAATAGCACGCAAAAGTGTTCCCAAAGTTCTATTGACAACTTCAGTTTGTCCATCCGTTCGAGGATGACAAGTAGTAGAAAACAACAATTTTGTGCCAAGTTTAGCCCATAAAGTCTTCCAAAAGTAACTCAAGAATTTAACATCGCGAACAGAATCAATAGTCCTAGGCATGCCATGCAACCTAACGACTTCTCTAAAGAACAAATCCGCGATGTTTGAAGCATCATCGGTTTTATGACAAGCTATAAAATGTGCCATCTTCGAGAATCTATCCACAACAACAAAAATAGAATCCCTCCCCTTCTTAGTCCTAGGCAACCCCAAAATAAAGTCCATAGAAATGTCAATCCAAGTTCTTTTTAAGAATAGCACGCAAAAGTGTTCCCAAAGTTCTATTGACAACTTCAGTTTGTCCATCCGTTCGAGGATGACAAGTAGTAGAAAACAACAATTTTGTGCCAAGTTTAGCCCATAAAGTCTTCCAAAAGTAACTCAAGAATTTAACATCGCGACAGAAACAATAGTCCTAGGCATGCCATGCAACCTAACGACTTCTCTAAAGAACAAATCCGCCATGTTTGAAGCATCATCGGTTTTATGACAAGCTATAAAATGTGCCATCTTAGAGAATCTATCCACAACAACAAAAATAGAATCCCTCCCCTTCTTAGTCCTAGGCAACCCCAAAATAAAGTCCATAGAAATGTCAATCCAAGTTCTTTTTAAGAATAGCACGCAAAAGTGTTCCCAAAGTTCTATTGACAACTTCAGTTTGTCCATCCGTTCGAGGATGACAAGTAGTAGAAAACAACAATTTTGTGCCAAGTTTAGCCCATAAAGTCTTCCAAAAGTAACTCAAGAATTTAACATCGCGACCAGAAACAATAGTCCTAGGCATGCCATGCAACCTAACGACTTCTCTAAAGAACAAATCCGCAATGTTTGAAGCATCATCGGTTTTATGACAAGCTATAAAATGTGCCATCTTAGAGAATCTATCCACAACAACAAAAATAGAATCCCTCCCCTTCTTAGTCCTAGGCAACCCCAAAATAAAGTCCATAGAAATGTCAATCCAAGTTCTTTTTAAGAATAGCACGCAAAAGTGTTCCCAAAGTTCTATTGACAACTTCAGTTTGTCCATCCGTTCGAGGATGACAAGTAGTAGAAAACAACAATTTTGTGCCAAGTTTAGCCCATAAAGTCTTCCAAAAGTAACTCAAGAATTTAACATCGCGAACAGAATCAATAGTCCTAGGCATGCCATGCAACCTAACGACTTCTCTAAAGAACAAATCCGCGATGTTTGAAGCATCATCGGTTTTATGACAAGCTATAAAATGTGCCATCTTCGAGAATATATTCACAACAACAAAAATAGAATCCCTCCCCATCTTAGTCCTAGGCAACCCCAAAATAAAGTCCATAGAAATGTCAATCCAAGTTCTTTTTAAGAATAGCACGCAAAAGTGTTCCCAAAGTTCTATTGACAACTTCAGTTTGTCCATCCGTTCGAGGATGACAAGTAGTAGAAAACAACAATTTTGTTCCAAGTTTAGCCCATAAAATCTTCCAAACGTAACTCAAGAATTTAACATCGCGATTAGAAACAATAGTCCTAGGCATGCCATGCAACCTAACGACTTCTCTAAAGAACAAATCCGCCATGTTTGAAGCATCATCGGTTTTATGACAAGCTATAAAATGTGCCATCTTAGAGAATCTATCCACAACAACCAAAATAGAATACCTCCCCTTCTTAGTCCTAGGCAACCCCAAAATAAAGTCCATAAAGAACAAATCCGCAATGTTTGAAGCATCATCGGTTTTATGACAAGCTATAAAATGTGCCATCTTAAAGAATCTATCCACAACAACAAAAATAGAATCCCTCCCCTTCTTAGTCCTAGGCAACCCCAAAATAAAGTCCATAGAAATGTCAATCCAAGTTCTTTTTAAGAATAGCACGCAAAAGTGTTCCCAAAGTTCTATTGACAACTTCAGTTTGTCCATCCGTTCGAGGATGACAAGTAGTAGAAAACAACAATTTTGTGCCAAGTTTAGCCCATAAAGTCTTCCAAAAGTAACTCAAGAATTTAACATCGCGAACAGAATCAATAGTCCTAGGCATGCCATGCAACCTAACGACTTCTCTAAAGAACAAATCCGCAATGTTTGAAGCATCATCGGTTTTATGACAAGCTATAAAATGTGCCATCTTAGAGAATCTATCCACAACAACAAAAATAGAATCCCTCCCCTTCTTAGTCCTAGGCAACCCCAAAATAAAGTCCATAGAAATGTCAATCCAAGTTCTTTTTAAGAATAGCACGCAAAAGTGTTCCCAAAGTTCTATTGACAACTTCAGTTTGTCCATCCGTTCGAGGATGACAAGTAGTAGAAAACAACAATTTTGTGCCAAGTTTAGCCCATAAAATCTTCCAAACGTAACTCAAGAATTTAACATCGCGATTAGAAACAATAGTCCTAGGCATGCCATGCAACCTAACGACTTCTCTAAAGAACAAATCCGCCATGTTTGAAGCATCATCGGTTTTATGACAAGCTATAAAATGTGCCATCTTAGAGAATCTATCCACAACAACCAAAATAGAATACCTCCCCTTCTTAGTCCTAGGCAACCCCAAAATAAAGTCCATAAAGAACAAATCCGCAATGTTTGAAGCATCATCGATTTTATGACAAGCTATAAAATGTGCCATCTTAGAGAATCTATCCACAACAACAAAAATAGAATCCCTCCCCTTCTTAGTCCTAGGCAACCCCAAAATAAAGTCCATAGAAATGTCAATCCATGATCTTTTTAAGAATAGCACGCAAAAGTGTTCCCAAAGTTCTATTGACAACTTCAGTTTGTCCATCCGTTCGAGGATGAAAAGTAGTAGAAAACAACAATTTTGTGCCAAGTTTAGCCCATAAAGTCTTCCAAAAGTAGCTCAAGAATTTAACATCGCGAACAGAATCGATAGTCCTAAGCATGCCATGCAACCTAACGACTTCTCTAAAGAACAAATCCGCGATGTTTGAAGCATCATCGGTTTTATGACAAGCTATAAAATGTGCCATCTTCGAGAATCTATCCACAACAACAAAAATAGAATCCCTCCCCTTCTTAGTCCTAGGCAACCCCAAAATAAAGTCCATAGAAATGTCAATCCAAGTTCTTTTTAAGAATAGCACGCAAAAGTGTTCCCAAAGTTCTATTGACAACTTCAGTTTGTCCATCCGTTCGAGGATGACAAGTAGTAGAAAACAACAATTTTGTGCCAAGTTTAGCCCATAAAGTCTTCCAAACGTAACTCAAGAATTTAACATCGCGACTAGAAACAATAGTCCTAGGCATGCCATGCAACCTAACGACTTCTCTAAAGAACAAATCCGCCATGTTTGAAGCATCATCGGTTTTATGACAAGCTATAAAATGTGCCATCTTAGAGAATCTATCCACAACAACCAAAATAGAATCCCTCCCCTTCTTAGTCCTAGGCAACCCCAAAATAAAGTCCATAGAAATGTCAATCCAAGTTCTTTTTAAGAATAGCACGCAAAAGTGTTCCCAAAGTTCTATTGACAACTTCAGTTTGTCCATCCTTTTGAGGATGAAAAGTAGTAGAAAACAACAATTTTGTGCTAAGTTTAGCCCATAAAGTCTTCCAAAAGTAACTCAAGAATTTAACATCGCGAACAGAATCAATAGTCCTAGGCATGCCATGCAACCTAACGACTTCTCTAAAGAAAAAATCCGCAATGTTTGAAGCATCATCGGTTTTATGACAAGCTATAACATGTGCCATCTTAGAGAATCTATCCACAACAACAAAAATAGAATCCCTCCCCTTCTTAGTACTAGGCAACCCCAAAATAAAGTCTATAGAAATGTCAATCCAAGTTCTTTTTAAGAATAGCACGCAAAAGTGTTCCCAAAGTTTTATTGACAACTTCAGTTTGTCCATCCGTTCGAGGATGACAAGTAGTAGAAAACAACAATTTTGTGCCAAGTTTAGCCCATAAAGTCTTCCAATAGTAACTCAAGAATTTAACATCGCGACCAGAAACAATAGTCCTAGGCATGCCATGCAACCTAACGACTTCTCTAAAGAACAAATCCGCCATGTTTGAAGCATCATCGGTTTTATGACAAGCTATAAAATGTGCCATCTTAGAGAATCTATCCACAACAACAAAAATAGAATCCCTCCCCTTCTTAGTCCTAGGCAACCCCAAAATAAAGTCCATAGAAATGTCAATCCAAGTTCTTTTTAAGAATAGCACGCAAAAGTGTTCCCAAAGTTCTATTGACAACTTCAGTTTGTCCATCCGTTGAGGATGACAAGTAGTAGAAAACAACAATTTTTTGCCAAGTTTAGCCCATAAAGTCTTCCAAAAGTAACTCAAGAATTTAACATCGCGAACAGAATCAATAGTCCTAGGCATGCCATGCAACCTAACGACTTCTCTAAAGAACAAATCCGCAATGTTTGAAGCATCATCGGTTTTATGACAAGCTATAAAATGTGCCATCTTAGAGAATCTATCCACAACAACAAAAATAGAATCCCTCCCCTTCTTAGTCCTAGGCAACCCCAAAATAAAGTCCATAGAAATGTCAATCCAAGTTCTTTTTAAGAATAGCACGCAAAAGTGTTCCCAAAGTTCTATTGACAACTTCAGTTTGTCCATCCGTTCGAGGATGAAAAGTAGTAGAAAACAACAATTTTGTGCCAAGTTTAGCCCATAAAGTCTTCCAAAAGTAGCTCAAGAATTTAACATATCGAACAGGAATCGATAGTGCCTAGGCATGCCATGCAACCTAACGACTTCTCTAAAGAACAAATCCGCGATGTTTGAAGCATCATCGGTTTTATGACAAGCTATAAAATGTGCCATCTTCGAGAATCTATCCACAACAACGAAAATAGAATCCCTCCCCTTCTTAGTCCTAGGCAACCCCAAAATAAAGTCCATAGAAATGTCAATCCAAGTTCTTTTTAAGAATAGCACGCAAAAGTGTTCCCAAAGTTTTATTGACAACTTCAGTTTGTCCATCCGTTCGAGGATGACAAGTAGTAGAAAACAACAATTTTGTTCCAAGTTTAGCCCATAAAGTCTTCCAAACGTAACTCAAGAATTTAACATCGCGATTAGAAACAATAGTCCTAGGCATGCCATGCAACCTAACGACTTCTCTAAAGAACAAATCCGCCATGTTTGAAGCATCATCGGTTTTATGACAAGCTATAAAATGTGCCATCTTAGAGAATCTATCCTACAACAACCAAAATAGAATACCTCCCCTTCTTAGTCCTAGGCAACCCCAAAATAAAGTCCATAGAAATGTCAATCTAAGTTCTTTTTAAGAATAGCACGCAAAAGTGTTCTCAAAGTTCTATTGACAACTTTAGTTTGTCCATCCGTTCGAGGATGACAAGTAGTAGAAAACAACAATTTTGTGCCAAGTTTAGCCCATAAAGTCTTCCAAAAGTAACTCAAGAATTTAACATCGCGAACAGAATCAATAGTCCTAGGCATGCCATGCAACCTAACGACTTCTCTAAAAAACAAATCCGCGATGTTTGAAGCATCATCGGTTTTATGACAAGCTATAAAATGTGCCATCTTCGAGAATATATCCACAACAACAAAAATAGAATCCCTCCCCTTCTTAGTCCTAGGCAACCGCAAAATAAAGTCCATAGAAATGTCAATCCAAGTTCTTTTTAAGAATAGCACGCAAAAGTGTTCCCAAAGTTCTATTGACAACTTCATTTTGTCCATCCGTTCGAGGATGACAAGTAGTAGAAAACAACAATTTTGTTCCAAGTTTAGCCCATAAAATCTTCCAAACGTAACTCAAGAATTTAACATCGCGATTAGAAACAATAGTCCTAGGCATGCCATGCAACCTAACGACTTCTCAAAAGAACAAATCCGCCATGTTTGAAGCATCATCGGTTTTATGACAATCTATAAAATGTGCCATCTTAGAGAATCTATCCACAACAACCAAAATAGAATACCTCCCCTTCTTAGTCCTAGGCAACCCCAAAATAAAGTCCATAAAGAACAAATCCGCAATGTTTGAAGCATCATCGGTTTTATGACAAGCTATAAAATGTGCCATCTTAGAGAATCTATCCACAACAACAAAAATAGAATCCCTCCCATTCTTAGTCCTAGGCAACCCCAAAATAAAGTCCATAGAAATGTCAATCCAAGTTCTTTTTAAGAATAGCACGCAAAAGTGTTCCCAAAGTTCTATTGACAACTTCAGTTTGTCCATCCGTTCGAGGATGAAAAGTAGTAGAAAACAACAATTTTGTGCCAAGTTTAGCCCATAAAGTCTTCCAAAAGTAAGCTCAAGAATTTAACATCGCGAACAGGAATCGATAGTCCTAGGCATTCCATGCAACCTAACGACTTCTCTAAAGAACAAATCCGCGATGTTTGAAGCATCATCGGTTTTATGACAAGCTATAAAATGTGCCATCTTCGAGAATATATCCACAACAACAAAAATAGAATCCCTCCCCTTCTTAGTCCTAGGCAATCCCAAAATAAAGTCCATAGAAATGTCAATCCAAGTTCTTTTTAAGAATAGCACGCAAAAGTGTTCCCAAAGTTCTATTGACAACTTCAGTTTGTCCATCCGTTCGAGGATGACAAGTAGTAGAAAACAACAATTTTGTTCCAAGTTTAGCCCATAAAGTCTTCCAAACGTAACTCAAGAATTTAACATCGCGATTAGAAACAATAGTCCTAGGCATGCCATGCAACCTAACGACTTCTCTAAAGAACAAATCCGCCATGTTTGAAGCATCATCGGTTTTATGACAAGCTATAAAATGTGCCATCTTAGAGAATCTATCCACAACAACCAAAATAGAATACCTCCCCTTCTTAGTCCTAGGCAACCCCAAAATAAAGTCCATAGAAATGTCAATCCAAGTTCTTTTTAAGAATAGCACGCAAAAGTGTTCCCAAAGTTCTATTGACAACTTCAGTTTGTCCATCTGTTTGAGGATGAAAATAGTAGAAAACAACAATTTTGTGCTAAGTTTAGTCCATAAAGTCTTCCAAAAGTAACTCAAGAATTTAACATCGCGAACAGAATCAATAGTCCTAGGTATGCCATGCAACCTAACGACTTCTCTAAAGAAAAAATCCGCAATGTTTGAAGCATCATCGGTTTTATGACAAGCTATAAAATGTGCCATCTTAGAGAATCTATCCACAACAACAAAAATAGAATCCCTCCCCTTCTTAGTACTAGGCAACCCCAAAATAAAGTCTATAGAAATGTCAATCCAAGTTCTTTTTAAGAATAGCAGGCAAAAGTTTTCCCAAAGTTTTATTGACAACTTCAGTTTGTCCATCCGTTCGAGGATGACAAGTAGTAGAAAACAACAATTTTGTGCCAAGTTTAGCCCATAAAGTCTTCCAATAGTGACTCAAGAATTTAACATCGCGACCAGAAACAATAGTCCTAGCCATGCCATGCAACCTAACGACTTCTCTAAAGAACAAATCCTTGGTTTTATGACAAGCTATAAAATGTGCCATCTTAGAGAATCTATCCACAACAACAAAAATAGAATCCCTCCCCTTCTTAGTACTAGGCAACCCCAAAATAAAGTCCATAGAAATGTCAATCCAAGTTCTTTTTAAGAATAGCACGCAAAAGTGTTCCCAAAGTTCTATTGACAACTTCAGTTTGTCCATCCGTTGGAGGATGACAAGTAGTAGAAAACAAAATTTTTTGCCAAGTTTAGCCCATAAAGTCTTCCAAAAGTAACTCAAGAATATAACATCGTGAACAGAATCAATAGTCCTAGGCATGCCATGCAACCTAACGACTTCTCTAAAGAACAAATCCGCAATGTTTGAAGCATCATCGGTTTTATGACAAGCTATAAAATGTGCCATCTTAGAGAATCTATCCACAACAACAAAAATAGAATCCCTCCCCTTCTTAGTCCTAGGCAACCCCAAAATAAAGTCCATAGAAATGTCAATCCAAGTTCTTTTTAAGAATAGCACGCAAAAGTGTTCCCAAAGTTCTATTGACAACTTCAGTTTGTCCATCCGTTCGAGGATGAAAAGTAGTAGAAAACAACAATTTTGTGCCAAGTTTAGCCCACAAAGTCTTCCAAAAGTAACTCAAGAATTTAACATCGCGAACGGAATCAATAGTTCTAGGCATGCCATGCAACCTAACGACTTCTCTAAAGAACAAATCCGCCATGTTTGAAGCCTCATCGGTTTTATGACAAGCTATAAAATGTGCCATCTTCGAGAATCTATCCACAACAACAAAAATAGAATCCCTCCCCTTCTTAGTCCTAGGCAACCCCAAAATAAAGTCCATAGAAATGTTAATCCAAGTTCTTTTTAAGAATAGCACGCAAAAGTGTTCCCAAAGTTCTATTGACAACTTCAGTTTGTCCATCCGTTCGAGGATGACAAGTAGTAGAAAACAACAATTTTGTGCCAAGTTTAGCCCATAAAGTCTTCCAAAAGTAACTCAAGAATTTAACATCGCGAACGGAATCAATAGTCCTAGGCATGCCATGCAACTTAACGACTTCTCTAAAGAACAAATCCGCCATGTTTGAAGCATCATCGGTTTTATGACAAGCTATAAAATGTGCCATCTTTGAGAATATATCCAGAACAACAAAAATAGAATCCCTCCCCTTCTTAGTCCTAGGCAACCCTAAAATAAAGTCCATAGAAATGTCAATCCAAGTTCTTTTTAAGAATAGCACGCAAAAGTGTTCCCAAAGTTCTATTGACAACTTCAGTTTGTCCATCCGTTCGAGGATGACAAGTAGTAGAAAACAACAATTTTGTGCCAAGTTTAGCCCATAAAGTCTTCCAAACGTAACTCAAGAATTTAACATCGCGATCAGAAACAATAGTCCTAGGCATGCCATGCAACCTAACGACTTCTCTAAAGAACAAATCCGCCATGTTTGAAGCATCGTCGGTTTTATGACAAGCTATAAAATGTGCCATCTTAGAGAATCTATCCACAACAACCAAAATAGAATACCTCCCCTTCTTAGTCCTAGGCAACCCCAAAATAAAGTCCATAGAAATGTCAATCCAAGTTCTTTTTAAGAATAGCACGCAAAAGTGTTCCCAAAGTTCTATTGACAACTTTAGTTTGTCCATCTGTTTGAGGATGAAAAGTAGTAGAAAAAAACAATTTTGTGCCAAGTTTAGCCCATAAAGTCTTCCAAAAGTAACTCAAGAATTTAACATCGCGAACAGAATCAATAGTCCTAGGTTGCCATGCAACCTAACGACTTCTCTAAGGAACCAATCCGCAATGTTTGAAGCATCATCGGTTTTATGACAAGCTATAAAATGTGCCATCTTAGAATATCTATCCACAACAACAAAAATAGAATCCCTCCCTTTCTTAGTCCTAGGCAACACCAAAATAAAGTCCATAGAAATGTCAATCCAAGTTCTTTTTAAGAATAGCACGCAAAAGTGTTCCCAAAGTTCTATTGACAACTTCAGTTTGTCCATCCGTTCGAGGATGACAAGTAGTAGAAAACAACAATTTTGTGCCAAGTTTAGCCCATAAAGTCTTCCAAAAGTAACTCAAGAATTTAACATCGCGACCAGAAACAATAGTCCTAGGCATGCCATGCAACCTAACGACTTCTCTAGAGAACAAATCCGCCATGTTTGAAGCATCATCGGTTTTATGACAAGCTATAAAATGTGCCATCTTAGAGAATCTATCCACAATAACAAAAATAGAATCCCTCCCCTTCTTAGTCCTAGGCAACCCCAAAATAAAGTCCATAGAAATGTCAATCCAAGTTCTTTTTAAGAATAGCACGCAAAAGTGTTCCCAAAGTTCTATTGACAACTTCAGTTTGTCCATCCGTTTGAGGATGACAAGTAGTAGAAAACAAAATTTTTTGCCAAGTTTAGCCCATAAAGTCTTCCAAAAGTAACTCAAGAATTTAACATCGCGAACAGAATCTGTGGGGACACGGGCTCTAACTCAATTCTTTTGGGATTTAATTGGATCTTTGTTCGAAAATGTGGGTCAAAATTTTGCTTTTAACATTAATTTTAATGTATACTCAAAGCATGACATAAAAATTAAACATCGTCAGGTACATACAAGTCTGTTTCGTACAAACATACACTAGTGTTCAAATATCAACTACAACATAAGTAGTACAAGTCTAGTAAGAAAACACTAGCAATCTTCAACGCCCGAGATCTCCACGCTATCACCAATCTCTCATCTAGCTCGAGACCCAGATCCTGCCCCACCTGTTGCCATGCACACATACAGACACGACAACAGCCGGATAACTCCGGTGAGAACATATCCCAGTATAAAACATGGATGCATGCAATGTAATAATCAGGTACAAAAGCATAGCATATATCACGTAACATGAATAAAAATCTAAACATGTAGAAGAATACAAATCTGTATTCAACATTTAAATCTTGACTCGACTCATTTCTAATCTAGGGATCCCGGTGTGAATAAGACGGTCTGTCACCTACCCAACCACTCGGGGCAACGGTACTTTTATTCCTAGACTTCGGTCAACTCTGTATCGAGGGTCTACACATAGAGCAAATCTACTCCTATGCGTCGATACACCGAAACGTCTAGTTTTGGCCAATCTACCAATATCTCCTATCTCAGGACTCGAATATAAAGCAATAAACAAAGCATTACATAATCAATGTAATAACAATCTAGTATGTGATTTAGGGAAACTTGTATCAAATCTGAATCGAGTTGTGCAATCCCAAGACCACATGAATTATACCTTTCTTGTCGCACAGTCTGTGTCGAACCGAAATCTCGAATACCAAGTAGTCAATACAAATCTGAAATGGCAATATAGAGAGGTACAATATCATTCTCTAACTCAAGCAACACATAATCCAATCAATAATAACTCTAGGTACAAATTGACGGCATAACGACGTAATTCTTCGATACCGATAACTCAATAATAGTCTACTCCATCATACTCAACTCATAAACATCATCATAACATAGGTCAATACTCAAAATCTGTATCACTTCAATCTATACATGCTGTAAACTATCCACCATAGCATATAACATCCGTTTCTTGATCCGATTGCGCATATATCATGTTCGATACGTCAAGAACACAATATAACTAACATATTACAATTTCTCCAACATCTATAATTCGAAATATGTTGGAATTACATAAAAATTACGTCACCTTATAGCAGTCCATGCAAGGAACACAAATCTTACCTCGGAACACAAATCGGATGGCTAAATCTCGCACAATCACAACTCTAAGATCAAAAGAAATGGAAGCTTTCTCCTTGAAGTTCCCTCGGCTTCAACACTCTGAAATGGAGGAGGTGAAGACACATAATCTATATTGCATGGTTTAAAACACATGGTTCATTCTTCACAAGCAACGCATGACCGCGGGTGCGGTACACTAGCAGCGCGGGTGCGCTGTGCTCTTGGCAGCCCGTTCATTTTCTAAACTTTATAGACCGCGGGTGCGGTCATTGCAGGACCGCAGGTGCGGTCGCACCACCGCGGGTGCGGTCTTGCTTCGCACAAATTCACCAATTTTCTGTCAATGCACCGCAGGTGCGGTCCTTCCTGTACCGCGGGTGCGGTGTGGCTTCGGCCTAGCTTCACAATTCTGATTAAAATGTCATGCATTCTTACCTTTACACGTCTAACATCAATGCCAGTTGAAAATTCTCGAGCCTTACATTTCTCCCCCTCTTAGACAGGAGTTCGTCCTCGAACTCGCAAGCAATTAATCATGCAAGTATATATAAAACTGTAAAACAAACTGACGAAATACTTACATCAAATGAATAATTCGGGATGTCTCTGTCTCATCTCTGACTCTGTCTCCCAAGTCGCTTCTTCGATGCCATGACGACTCCACTGAACCTTCACAAGAGGAATGGTCTTGGTTCTAAGCTGTTTCTCTTTCCGATCAAGAATCTGTATCGGTCTTTCAACATAGCTCAGAGTCTGATCCAGCTCGGCTTCGTCAGGTTGAATGACATGAGAATCATCCAGCATATATCTGCGCAACATCGATACATGAAAAACTTCATGTATACCGGACAGTGAAGGAGGAAGAGCAAGTCTGTAAGCTCGATCGTCAATCTTCTCAAAAATCTCATACGGACCGACGTATCTAGGAGACAACTTTCCACGCTTGCCAAATCTGACCACACCTCTGAAAGGTGAAATCTTCAAAAATACTATGTCTCCCTGCTCAAATACCAACGGTCTGCGTCTGACATTGGCGTACTTCGCTTGCCTATCCTGCGCTGTCTTCATTCGCTTCTGAATGATCTTCACTTTCTCGGTCATCTCACGAATCATATCAGGCCCCAACTCTGGTACCTCAGAGATATCATCCCAGTACAACGGAGATCTGCACTTCTTTCCGTATAAAGCTTCAAACGGTGCCATCTCTATGCTCGTCTGATAGCTGTTGTATGAAAACTCACACAACGGCAATGAATCTTGCCAACTAGTACCAAAGTCCAGTACTACAGCTCTCAGCATGTCCTCTAAAGTCTGGATAGTCCGCTCTGACTGTCCGTCCGTCTGAGGATGATAAGCAGTGCTCAGGTGTAAAGTCGTACCCAAAGCCTGCTGCAAGCTGTGCCAGAAATGAGAAGTGAATCGTGGATCACGATCTAATACGATCGACTTCGGCACACCGTGCAATCTGACGACCTCTCTGACATACAACTCTGCCATCTGATCGTGTCGATAGTTCATTCTGTACGGAATAAAGCACGCTGATTTGGTCAGTCTGCCTATCACAACCCAAATCGCGTCACAGCCCCGCGAAGATCGAGGTAACTTCGTCACGAAGTCCATGGAAATGTGGTCCCATTTCCATTCAGGAACAGACAAACTCTGAAGTAAACCTCCGGGCTTCTTTCTTTCTGCCTTCACCTGCTGGCAATTCAAACACTCAGACACAAATTTTGCAATATCAGTCTTCATCTGTTTCCACCATAATTGCGTCTTCAAATCGTTGTACATCTTCCTGCCACCAGGATGAATGCTGAACCGACTACAGTGTGCGTCTGACATGACATGTCGTCTCAAATCTGAAACCTCTGGCACTACTAGACGGTTATTCACATACAAAATAGAATCTCTAACCTGATATTCTGATATATGACAAGCTCTGACCATATTAATCGATCTCTGAACGCTCGGATCAGTTTTCTGCGCTTCTTTGACCCTCAAAATCAAATCTGGCTCGATCTGAATCGCAGCAAGTCGCAACGGTCTACTCTCTGTATCAAATGTCAATCCAGAAAAGCAACAATTCTCTACTAAATTCGATACACCTACTGTCGACAAGGAAAGCTCACATACCTTTCGACTTAAGGCGTTTGCAGCTGCATTCGACTTCCCTGGATGATACTTGATCTCGCAATCAAAATCTTTCAGCAGATCAAGCCATTGTCGCTGCCTCATGTTCAATTATGACTGAGAAAAGAGATACTTCAGGCTCTTATGATCGGAATAGATCTCAAACTTCTCGCCATACAGATAATGGCGCCAAATCTTGAGTGCAAAGACAATCGCCGCCAATTCAATATCATGAATCGGATAACGGGTCTCGTGCGGCTTTAGCTGTCAAGAGGCATACGCTATCACGTGTCCTCGTTGCATAAGAACACATCCTAGCCCTCTGTGAGATGCGTCACAATATACAACGAACTCACCTGTACCTGAAAGAATCGTCAAGACAGGCGCACTAGTCAGCCTCTTCTTCAGCTCTACAAAACTAGCTTCACAATCTTCGGACCACACAAATGGCATGTTCTTCTGTGTCAACTGGGTGATAGGCTTCGCTATACTGGATAAATCTCGGATAAAACGACGATAATACCCGGCTAGACCCATGAAACTGCGTATCTCAGGCACAAAGTCGGTCTCGGCCAACTGATAACAACCTCCACTTTACTCGGATCTACTGCAATACCATCTCCAGATATAATATGACCCAAAAATACCACATGTCTCAACAAAAATTCGCACTTGGACAGTTTGGCGTATAACTGTTCTTTTCTTAAGGTCTTCAATACAATCCTCAGATGATCTGCATGCTCAGTCAAACTCTTCGAATATACCAAAATATCATCAATGAATACAATCTCAAAATCATCTAAATATCTCTGAAAAATGCGGTTCATCAAACTCATAAACACCGCAGGTGCATTCGTCAAACCGAAAGGCATAACAATAAACTCGTAGTGCCCATACCTGGTTCGGAATGCAGTCTTCGGAATATCAACGTCTCTAACTCTGAGTTGATGATACCCTGATCTCAAATCCATCTTCGAGTATACAGAAGATCCCTGTAACTGATCAAACAAGTCGTCGATGCGAGGCAAAGGATACTTGTTCTTCACTGTTGCCTTGTTCAACTGCCTATAATCAATACACAGTCGCATCGAACATCTTTCTTTCTAACGAAAAGCACCGGAGCACCCCAAGGAGATACACTGGGTCTGATATATCCCTTGGACAGAAGATCTTCCAACTGTGCTTTCAACTCTTTCAGCTCTATCGGTGCCATCCTATACGGAGCTCTCGAGATAGGAACAGAACCAGGCATAAGATCTATGCTAAAATCAACCTCTCGAACCGGAGGCAACCCTGGAATCTCATCTGGGAACACATCAGCAAACTCGCAAACCACTGGCAGATTTGCCAATGCTGGGCTCGACTTCAGTAGATCTACTGAATACACGAGAAAGCCCTCTGCTCCTCTCTGAAGCAATCTACTCATTGTCAGAGCAGATACTAAGGGAATCCGAGATCTGAAACCCTTGCCGTAGAATTTCCACTCATCTGTCATGTCGGGTCTGAATCTGACAATCTTGTGGAAACAATCTACAGTGGCCCTGTACTTGGTCAACATGTCTATACCAACTATACAATCAAAATCAGCTAAACCAAGTACTACACATTCAAGATCGATCTCATGCCCCTCAAACTGAAGCATACAGTGTCTAACAGTAGTCACAGATATCAAACCACTCCCCAACGGAGAAGCTATAGACACTACCGTAGACATCGACTCAACAGGCAATGAATGTCTCAATGCAAAATGTTCAGATATAAATGTATGTGATGCACCTGTGTCTATCAACACATATGCAGGATAACCGCAAAGAAAACAGCTACCTGCAATGACGTCATCTGGCGCCTCCTGCGCCTCCTCCTCTGTCAGGGCAAAGACACGTGCCTGCTGTCTGGGAGGTTGGCTCACTGTCTGACTGCCTCCTAGTCTCTGCTGGGTCTGCATGGAGGGTGGCTGGAAGGAGTGTACAGAGGATGCCTGTCTCTCCATCTGTGGCACTTGTGCTGATGACCCTGTACTCTGGAATCGTTGTGCACCTCTCTGGGGACAAACTCTGGCGAAGTGTCCCTGTTGCCTACAGATGTTGCAGCGTCCCATAACTCCTTGACACTGCTCCGTGGCATGTCGCCCTCCGCCCGAACTGCAGTACGCGCCACTGTAATCTGACCCCTGACCTCTCTGTCGAGATCAACTCGAACTCGATGAACTACTCTCGGATTTCTTAAACTGTTTGCCCTTAGCCTTCAGAAATTCTTTCCTGCCACTACCACTAGCTCCACTGTCAAAACGAGGAGGAGGTGGTGGAAACTGAACGGTCGTGGACTGTGGCGGTCTCTGCCCCTGAACACCGTAAGAAGCACCTCGCTGCCTGATCAAGCCAGCCTCTGCTCCCTTAGCTCGGTTCAGTGCCTCTGAAAAAGTGTTAGGCCGTCCCGTGTTCACCAAAGTAAATACATCTGGATTCAACCCGTTGATGAACTGATCGGCCACTGCCTCGTCGTTCCCTGCTACATGAGGTGCAAATCGTAGCAATGCAGAAAATTTAGCAACATACTCCTCGATGTTCCACTGTCCCTGCCTCAGATTCGCAAATTCCGCTCCTTTGTCTTTTCGGTAGGATACGGGGAAGAAGCGCTGATAGAACTCATCCTTGAAGACTTTCCACGTGATATCAATGCCTCGGTGCTCCAAGGCTCTCTTCGTAGTCAACCACCAGCTCTTTGCAACCTCTTGCATCTGATGCCCTATCAGTTTCACACGTCGCTCATCAGTATATGCCAAAGACTCAAACAACATTTCGATATCATCAAGCCAGCTCTCGCACTCTACTGCACTCTCTGTGCCCTTCAGCGTAGGCGGATGGAAAGACTGAAACCTCTTCAATAAGGTCTCCATTGGCGTAGCGGTAACATCCATCTGTGCACCTGATGTGCTACCCTGCTCTGGCTGTGGTATACGTCTAGGCGGCATAAATCTGATTATCAAACTTATTAGTACACAATCAATATCATCTGTCTCAGCCCTCCTCTGATCATAGACTCTGATCGAGAATCGGTTCTGATTCAGGCTTGACAAGTATATGTTGTAAATCAATTCAGATACAATACACCATATAATAAAGAAAGCAGTAAATCATGCTAGCATCTCAAAAGCAAGGAAGATGACTCGATCTACCCCGCTCATTCTATTCTATCTCAGTCTACAGAACCTACAGCTCTGATACCACCTGTTGTGGGGACCCGGGCTCTAACTCAATTCTTTTGGGATTTAATTGGATCTTTGTTCGAAAATGTGGGTCAAAATTTTGCTTTTAACATTAATTTAAATGTATACTCAAAGCATGACATAAAAATTAAACATCGTCAGGTACATACAAGTCTGTTTCGTACAAACATACACTAGTGTTCAAATATCAACTACAACATAAGTAGTAGAAGTCTAGTAAGAAAACACTAGCAATATTCAACGCCCGAGATCTCCACGCTATCACCAATCTCTCATCTAGCTCGAGACCCAGATCCTGCCCCACCTGTTGCCATGCACACATACAGACACGACAACCGCCGGATAACTCCGGTGAGAACATATCCCAGTATAAAACATGGATGCATGCAATGCAATAATCAGGTACAAAAGCATAGCATATATCACGTAACATGAATAAAAATCTAAACATGTAGAAGAATACATGTAAGGCTCGAGAATTATCCGTTGTCATTGATGTTGACTTGAAGAGGGGAATGCATGATAGGAAAAATGAGAGTTGAGCAAGCATGGCCGAAGCCACACCGCCCTTGCGGTGCTAGGACTACCGCACCCGCGGTGTAGGTGACAGAAAGTTGAGGGAATTGTGCGAAGCAACACCGCACCCGCGGTGCGCGCAAGACCGCACCCGCGGTGGTAAGACCGCACCCGTGGTGATCGACATTTAGGAAAATGCATTGCTGCCGAGAGCACAGCGCACCCGCGCTCTTGAGTTGCCGCACCCGCGGTGCTGCAGGCGCGAATGCCACCTTTCATTTTTATGTTGACACATGGCTTGGGGTATATAAGCTTGCATTGGCACCTCATCTCTTCTCCATTTTCAGCAGCCGAGAAGCAAGAGCAAGGGGAGAGAGTTCACTTCTTTATAGTCTTTGCACTTGAGATTTTGAGTGGTTTTGTGTTCCGATTTTAATTTCGAGGCCGGATTCATGATCCTTGAAAAGAGGGCTAGCTAAGGTTGTAAGTTCTTATATTTCCAGCATGTTTCGAAATTCATATGTTGGGGAAATTATGTTTTGAGTTGAGAAATGTGTTCTTGGTATATCGAGCATCGTAGATTCGTTATCAGATTGATTTTCGGATATCGTATGCTAGGGGTTCGATTTTCCAGCATGTGTGGATCGAGTAGATACAGATTTCAGCATGTATGTTGATGTTTAGATGAGATTATGAGTATTGAGGTTAATCGATTATTGTGATGTTGAGATTGAGTTATCGGTATCGAGAATTACGCTGTTATGCCGTCAATTTGTACCGAGATTTATTATTGATTGGAATATGTGTTGCTTTGAGTTAGAGATTGATATTGTGTGTCTACACATTGCCATTTCAGATTTGAAGTGACAGGTTTGACATTCCGACTTCAAGATCTCGACAGAGATTGTGCGACGAAAGGTATAATTCATGTGGTCTTGGGATTGCACAACTCGATTCAGATTTGATACGAGTTTCCCTAAATCACATACTAGATTGTTATTACATTGATTATGTAATGTCTTGTTTATTGATTTATATTCGAGTCCTGAGATAGGAGATTTTGGCAGATTGGCCAAAAACTAGACGTTTCGGTGTATCGTCGCATAGTAGTAGATTTGCTCTATGTGTAGACCCCCGATACAGAGTATACTGAAGTCTAGGAATAAGACGTACCGTTACCCCGAGTGGTTGGGTAGGTGACAGACCGTCTTATTCACACCGGGATCCCTAGATTAGAAATGAGTCGAATCAAGATTTAAATGTTGAATACAGATTTGTATTCTTCTACATGTTTAGATTTTCATTCATGTTACTTGATATATGCTATGCTTTTGTACATGATTATTACATTGCATGCATCCATGTTTTATACTGGGATATGTTCTCACCGGAGTTATCCGGCTGTTGTCGTGTCTGTATGTGTGCATGGCAACAGGTGGGGCAGGATCAGGATCACGACGAGGAAGAGAGAGTTGATAGCGTGGTGATGCCGGGTGTAGCAACAGATTACTAGTAGTTTCTGTTTAGATCTGAACTACTTGTATTTGAGATTCGAACATTAGTTGTATGGTTGTACTAGACAGACTTGTATGTATTTGATGTTGTTTAATTATTATAAAGATATGTCATGCTTTTAGTATACATTTGAATTAATGTTAAAAGCAAAATTTTGACCCACAATTTCGAACAAAGATCCAATTAAATCCCAAAAGAATTGAGTTAGAGCCCGGGTCCCCAAACAGGTGGTATCAGAGCAATAGGTTCTGTAGACTGAGATAGAATAGAATGAGCGGGGTAGATCGAGTCATCTTCCTTGCTTTTGAGATGCTAGCATGGTTTACTGCTTTCCCTATTATATGTTGTTGTATTATCTGAATTGATTTACAGCATATACTTGTCAAGCCTGAATCAGAACCGATTCTCGATCAGAGGTTATGATCAGAGGAGGGCTGAGACAGATGATATTGATTGTGTACTAATCAGCTTGATAATCAGATTTATGCCGCCTAGACGTATACCACAGCCAGAGCAGGGTAGTACATCCGGTGCACAGATGGATGTTACCGCTACGCCGATGGAGACCTTATTGAAGAGATTTCAGTCTTTCCATCCGCCTACCCTGAAGGGCACAGAGAGTGCAGTAGAGTGCGAGAGCTGGCTTGATAATATCGAGATGTTATTTGAGTCTTTGGCCTACACTGATGAGCGACGTGTGAAACTGATAGGGCATCAGATGCAGGAGGTTGCAAAGAGCTGGTGGTTGACGACGAAGAGAGCCTTGGAACACCGAGGCATTGATATCACGTGGAAAGTTTTCAAAGATCAGTTCTATCAGCGCTTCTTCCCCGTCTCCTACCGGAAAGATAAGGGAGCTGAATTTGCGAATCTGAGACAGGGACAGTGGAACATCGAGGAGTATGTTGCTAAATTTTCTGCATTGCTACGATTTGCACCGCATGTGGCCGGGAACGACGAGGCAGTGGCCGATCAGTTCATCAACGGATTGAATCCGGATGTTTTTACTTTGGTGAACACGGGACGGCCTAATACTTTTTCAGAGGCACTGAACCGAGCGAAGGGAGCAGAGGCTGGCTTGATCAGGCAGCGAGGAGCTTCCTACGGTGTTCAGGGGCAGAGACCGCCACAGTCCACGACCGTACAGTTTCTACCACCTCCTCCTCGTTTTGACAGTGGAGCTAGTGGTAGTGGCAAGAAGGAATTTCTGAAGGCTAAGGGCAAACAGTTTAAGAAATCTGGGAGTAGTTCATCGAGTTCGAGTGGATCTCGACAGAGAGGTCAGGGTTCAGATTATAGTGGCGCATACTGTGGTTCGTGCGGAGGGCGACATACCACGGAGCAGTGTCAAGGAGTTCTGGGACGCTGCAACATCTGCAAACAGCAGGGGCATTTCGCCAGAGTGTGCCCACAGAGGAGTTCTCAGCGATTCCAGAGTGCAGGATCGTCTGCTGCAGTGCCACAGATGGAGAGACAAGCATCTTCTGTACACTCCTTTCAGCCACCCTCTACACAGACCCAGCAGAAACCAGGAGGTAGTCAGACAGTGAGTCAGCCTCCCAGGCAGCAGGCACGTGTTTTTGCCCTGACAGAGGAGCAAGCGCAGGAGGCGCCAGATGACATCATTGCAGGTAACTGTTTTCTTTGCGGTTATCCCGCATATGTGTTGATTGACACAGGTGCATCTCATACATTTATATCTGAACATTTTGCATTGAGACATTCATTGCCTGTTGAGTCCTTGTCGATAGTAGTGTCTATAGTTTCTCCGTTGGGGAGTGGTTTAATATCTGTAACTACTGTTAGACACTGTATGCTTCAGTTTGAAGGGCATGAGATCGATCTTGATTGTGTAGTACTTGGTTTAGCTGATTTTGATTGTATAGTTGGTATAGACATGTTAACCAAGTACAGGGCCACTGTAGATTGTTTCCACAAGATTGTCAGATTCAGACCCGAGATGACAGATGAGTGGAAATTCTACGGCAAGGGTTCCAGATCTCGGATTCTCTTAGTATCTGCTCTGACTATGAGTAGATTGCTTCAGAGAGGAGCAGAGGGCTTTCTCGTATATTCAGTAGATCTACTGAAATCGAGCCCAGCATTGGCAGATCTGCCAGTGGTTTGCGAGTTTGCAGATGTTTTTCCTGATGAGATTCCAGGGTTGCCTCCAGTTCGAGAGGTTGATTTTAGCATTGATCTGGTGCCAGGCAGTGTTCCTATTTCGAGAGCTCCATATAGGATGGCACCGATAGAGTTGAAAGAGTTGAAAGCACAGTTGGAGGATCTTTTGTCCAAGGGATATATCAGACCCAGTGTATCTCCTTGGGGTGCTCCGGTGCTTTTCGTTAGAAAGAAAGATGGTTCGATGCGATTGTGTATTGATTACAGGCAGTGAATAAGGCAAAAGTGAAGAACAAGTATCCTTTGCCGCGCATCGACGATTTGTTTGATCAGTTACAGGGATCTTCTGTATACTCGAAGATTGATTTGAGATCAGGGTATCATCAGCTCAGAGTTAGAGACGTTGATATTCCGAAGACTGCATTCCGAACCAGGTATGGACATTACGAGTTTGTTGTTATGCCTTTCGGTTTGACGAATGCACCTGCGGTATTTATGAGTTTGATGAACCGCATTTTTCAGAGATATTTAGATGCTTTTGTGATTGTGTTTATCGATGATATTTTGGTGTATTCGAAAAGTTTGACTGAGCATGCAGATCACCTGAGGATTGTATTGAAGACTTTGAGAAATGAGCGGTTGTATGCTAAACTGTCCAAGTGCGAATTTTGGCTGAGACAGGTTGTCTTCTTGGGGCACATTATATCTGGAGATGGTATTGCAGTAGATCCGAGTAAAGTTGAGGCTGTGATCAGTTGGCCGAGACCGACTTCATGGGTCTGGCCGGTTATTATCGACGTTTTATTCGAGATTTCTCCAGTATAGCGAAGCCTATCACGCAGTTGACACAGAAGAACATGCCATTTGTGTGGTCTGAAGATTGTGAAGCTAGTTTTGTAGAGCTGAAGAAGAGGCTGACTAGTGCGCCTGTCTTGACGATTCCTACCGATACAGGTGAGTTCGTTGTATATTGTGACGCATCTCACAGAGGACTAGGGTGTGTTCTTATGCAGCGAGGGCACGTGATAGCGTACGCCTCTAGACAGCTGAAGCCACACGAGACCCGCTATCCGATTCATGATCTTGAATTGGCGGCGATTGTCTTTGCACTCAAGATCTGGCGTCATTATCTGTATGGCGAGAAATTCGAGATCTATTCCGATCATAAGAGCCTGAAGTATCTCTTTTCTCAGTCAGAGTTGAACATGAGGCAGCGACGATGGCTTGATCTGCTAAAAGATTTTGATTGCGAGATCAAGTACCATCCAGGGAAGTCGAATGCAGCGGCAGACGCCTTGAGTCGAAAGGTATGTGCTCTTTCCTTATCGACTGTAGGTGTATCGAATTTAGTAGAAGATTGTTGCTTGTCCGGATTGACATTTGATACAGAGAGTAGACCGTTGCGACTTGCTGCGATTCAGATTGAGCCAGAATTGATTATGAGGATCAAAGAAGCGCAGAGAAACGATCCGAGTGTGCAGAGATCGATTGATATGGTCAGAGCTGGACATATCTCAGAATATCAGGTCAGAGATTCTGTTCTGTATGTGAACAACCGTATAGTGGTGCCAGATGTTTCAGATTTGAAACGACAGATCATGTCAGAGGCACACTGTAGTCGGTTCAGCATTCATCCTGGAGGCAGGAAGATGTACAATGACTTGAAGACGCAATTCTGGTGGAAGCAGATGAAGACAGATATTGCAGAATTTGTGTCTAGATGTCTGAATTGCCAACAGGTGAAGGCAGAGAGGAAGAAGCCCGGAGGTTTACTTCAGAATTTGTCTATTCCTGAATGGAAATGGGACCACATTTCCATGGATTTCGTGACGAAGTTACCTCGATCATCCCTGGGCTGTGATTCGATTTGGGTCATCATTGACAGATTGACCAAATCTGCCTGTTTCATTCCGTACAGGATGACCTATCGACACGATCAGATGGCAGAGTTGTATGTCAGAGAGGTCGTCAGATAGCATGGTGTGCCGAAGTCGATCGTATCAGACCGTGATCCACGATTTACTTCTCACTTCTGGCACAGCTTGCAGCAGGCTTTGGGTACGACTTTACACCTAAGCACTGCTTATCATCCCCAGACGGACGGACAGTCAGAGCGGACTATCCAGACTTTAGAGGACATGCTGAGAGCTGTAGTACTAGATTTTGGTACTAGTTTGCAAGATTCATTGCCGTTGTGTGAGTTTTCATACAACAACAGCTATCAGACTAGCATTGAGATGGCACCGTTCGAAGCTTTATACGGAAAGAAGTGCAGATCTCCGTTGTACTGGGATGATATTTCTAAAGTACCAGAGTTGGGACCTGAGATGATTCGTGAGATGACCGAGAAAGTGAAGATCATTCAGAAGCGAATGAAGACGGCACATGATAGGCAAGCGAAATACGCCAATGTCAGACGCAGACCGTTGGTATTTGAACAGGGAGACAGAGTATTTTTGAAGATTTCACCTTTCAGAGGCGTTGTCAGATTTGGCAAGCGTGGAAAATTGTCTCCTAGATACGTCGGTCCGTATGAGAGCCTTGAGAAGATTGGCGATCGAGCTTACAGACTTGCTCTTCCTCCTTCACTGTCCGGTATACATGATGTTTTTCATGTATCGATGTTGCGCAAATACATGCCGGATGATTCTCATGTCATTCAACCTGACGAAGCCGAGCTGGATCAGACTCTGAGCTACGTTGAAAGACCGATACAGATTCTTGATCGGAAAGAAAAGAAGCTCAGGACGAAGACTATTCCGTTAGTGAAGGTTCAATGGAGTTGTCATGGCATCGAGGAAGCAACCTGGGAGACATAATCTGATATGAGACAGAGACATCCCGAGCTATTCATATGATGTGAGTCTTCCTTTCAATTTTGATTATATTGTTTTGTATACAACTGCATGAGTAATTGCTTGCGAGTTCGAGGACGAACTCCTGTCTAAGAGGGGGAGAAATGTAAGACTCGAGAATTATCCGTTGTCATTGATGTTGACTTGAAGAGGGGAATGCATGATAGGAAAAATGAGAGTTGAGCAAGCATGGCCGAAGCCACACCGCCCCTGCGGTGCTAGGACTACCGCACCCGCGGTGTAGGTGACAGAAAGTTGAGGGAATTGTGCGAAGCAACACCGCACCCGCGGTGCGCGCAAGACCGCACCCGCGGTGGTAAGACCGCACCCGCGGTAATGCAAGCGCCGCACCCACGGTGATCGACATTTAGGAAAATGCATTGCTGCCGAGAGCACAGCGCACCCGCGCTCTTGAGTTGCCGCACCCGCGGTGCTGCATGCGCGAATGCCACCTTTCATTTTTATGTTGACACATGGCTTGAGGTATATAAGCTTGCATTGGCACCTCATCTCTTCTCCATTTTCAGCAGCCGAGAAGCAAGAGCAAGGGGAGAGAGTTCACTTCTTTATAGTCTTTGCACTTGAGATTTTGAGTGGTTTTGTGTTCCGATTTTAATTTCGAGGCCGGATTCATGATCCTTGCAACTAGGGCTAGCTAAGGATGTAAGTTCTTATATTTCCAGCATGTTTCGAAATTCATATGTTGGGGAAATTATGTTTTGAGTTGAGAAATGTGTTCTTGGTATATCGAGCATCGTAGATTCGTTATCAGATTGATTTTCGGATATCGTATGCTAGGGGTTCGATTTTCCAGCATGTGTGGATCGAGTAGATACAGATTTCAGCATGTATGTTGATGTTTAGATGAGATTATGAGTATTGAGGTTAATCGATTATTGTGATGTTGAGATTGAGTTATCGGTATCGAGAATTACGCTGTTATGCCGTCAATTTGTACCGAGATTTATTATTGATTGGAATATGTGTTGCTTTGAGTTAGAGATTGATATTGTTTGTCTACACATTGCCATTTCAGATTTGAAGTGACAGGTTTGACATTCCGACTTCAAGATCTCGACAGAGATTGTGCGACGAAAGGTATAATTCATGTGGTCTTGGGATTGCACAACTCGATTCAGATTTGATACAAGTTTTCCTAAATCACATACTAGATTGCTATTACATTGATTATGTAATGTCTTGTTTATTGATTTATATACGAGTCCTGAGATAGGAGATTTTGGCAGATTGGCCAAAAACTAGACGTTTCGGTGTATCGTCGCATAGTAGTAGATTTGCTCTATGTGTAGACCCCCGATACAAAGTTGACCGAAGTCTAAGAATAAGACGTACCGTTACCCCGAGTGGTTGGGTAGGTGACAGACCGTCTTATTCACACCGGGATCCCTAGATTAGAAATGAGTCGAGTCAAGATTTAAATGTTGAATACAGATTTGTATTCTTCTACATGTTTAGATTTTCATTCATGTTACTTGATATATGCTATGCTTTTGTACATGATTATTACATTGCATGCAACCATGTTTTATAATGGGATATGTTCTCACCGGAGTAATCCGGCTGTTGTCGTGTCTGTATGTGTGCATGGCAACAGGTAGGGCAGGATCAGGATCACGACGAGGAAGAGAGAGTTGATAGCGTGGTGATGCTGGGTGTAGCAGCAGATTACTAGTAGTTTCTGTTTAGATCTGAACTACTTGTATTTGAGATTCGAACATTAGTTGTATGGTTGTACTAGACACACTTGTATGTATTTGACGTTGTTTAATTATTATAAAGATATGTCATGCTTTTAGTATACATTTGAATTAATGTTAAAAGCAAAATTTTGACCCACATTTTCGAACAAAGATCCAATTAAATCCCAAAAGAATTGAGTTAGAGCCCGGGTCCCCACAATACAAATCTGTATTCAACATTTAAATCTTGACTCGACTCATTTCTAATCTAGGGATCCCGGTGTGAATAAGACGGTCTGTCACCTACCCAACCACTCGGGGCAACGGTACGTCTTATTCCTAGACTTCGGTCAACTCTGTATCGAGGGTCTACACATAGAGAAAATCTACTCCTATGCGTCGATACCCCGAAACGTCTAGTTTTGGCCAATCTGCTAATATCTCCTATCTCAGGACTCGAATATAAAGCAATAAACAAAGCATTACATAAACAATGTAATAACAATCTAGTATGTGATTTAGGGAAACTCGCATCAAATCTGAATCGAGTTGTGCAATCCCAAGACCACATGAATTATACCTTTCTTGTCGCACAGTCTGTGTCGAACCGAAATCTTGAATACCAAGTAGTCAATACAAATCTGAAATGGCAATATAGAGAGGTACAATATCATTCTCTAACTCAAGCAACACATAATCCAATCAATAATAACTCTTGGTACAAATTGACGGCATAACGACGTAATTCTTCGATACCGATAACTCAATAATTGTAATGCCCAAGATTTTGTATCATGTTAAATTAAGATTATAGACTTTTAATCGAGATAAGTATGGAGTACTAATTTAATGTGATTATTAAAGGGCTATTACAAGACCAGATTGGTCAAACTCATAAAATTAATACGTTGGGGACAGAATTGCTGGCGCCCGAGCGGTAAAGATCGACCGCCCGAGCGCCAGTGTCCATGAAGAACACGTCGCGGGCAGAGAAGTTGGCGCCCGGGCGGTAGATTATTACCGCCCGAGCGCCAAAGGAGCAAAGCGTAATCGCTGGAGCCGAGAGGGCCGCGCTCGAGCGGTAGATTATTACCGCTCGAGCGCCGACCAAAATGCAACAAAATATGCCACGTTTCAATAACATGCAAACGTGATATATATATATATACATATGTCTTCAGAAATCAAAAGGAACGAAAAGAAAGAAGCTCGGGAAGTTCCGTGAAAATCCTTACGCCTTTATATTTCAATCCGTCCGTTAGATTTTAAATCCGACTTCGGTACCGTGTTCCTAGCAACGTAGGCTTCTACTGGACGTATGTTTTACTACGTTTTGACATGTTTTGAAATTATGATGTTGTTAGAATTGCATACACGTCATATATGTTATTCTTGACATGTTAGACAGCGTAGAATCGAAGTCAGATTAAGAAACGGACTGGATATGTAATTGTTAGGAATTTCAGAATGAAATTGACTGAGGTGTGATGTCAGATTTGTATGGTGGTTGATTGTAAATTATTGGAATTGGTATATACTGATATAGTAGTACCGGTGTAGTCAGATTGTACTGTTGTACCGCCAGAATTTGATAAAACAGAGGTGTTGTGATTTGATTTGAATATTGATACAGAATATTGGTATTGTCATTGCCAGATTGAGTATTGACAGACGTTGAATCGAGACTTCGATTGTATCCGAGCGACAGCAAGAAAGGTATAAATAAATGTTGATTCGGGATTGCACAACTCGAGTTAGGTTTGACTTGAGTTTCCCTAAATCACATACTTTATTTTATTGCATTGATATTTGCAGATTATCATATTGATATGTTATTGTATTGACTTAGAACAGAGTCAGAGTCCGAGTCTAGGGCAGAACAGCCTAGCTAGGGCAGAACAGCCGAGTCTTCTTTCAGAACCGATAAGACTCTATACTCATGGTGTATCGACGCGCTTAAATGTAGATCGACGTTTAATGTAGACACTCGATACAGTATACCAAAGTCTACATTTAGATTAGGATCCCTAGATTTGAGATAAGATAAGATTAGATCACGAGTCATTAATTCATGTAATCAAATTAGATACATGTTTTGATGTTTGTTTATGCTTTTATATATGTTTTATATGATTGCATTTAATACATTGTTTATACTGGGATATTTATATCTCACCGGAGTTATCCGGCTGTTGTCTTGTCTGTATGTGTGCATGGCAACAGGTGGGACAGGTACAGGGTCACAGAGATGAGGACAGATCGAGATTAGAGTGGTGATACCGGACTTGGACTAGAGCTAGGTTTTAAACACTTGATAGTAGTTGTTGAACCTGAGTATGTATGATTGTATATTTTATCAGATTTACACTTTTATACTGATATGTATAGGAGTTTGATTCCATTACCTTCCGCATTTTAAAAAAAAAAATTAGACCCTGTTTATTATACTTGATTAATTAGTCCCAATCATGATTAAAAAGATGATTAGCGTCCGGGTCCCCACAACAGGTGGTATCAGAGCGATAGATCCTTTAGATTGAGATAGAAGAGGCTAGTGAGCGGGGTAGATTGATGTTTTCTTTCCTGCTTTTGAATGCTAGCATGTCTTACTGCTTTATTACATGTTACTTGTTTATCTGATTGATATAGTAATATGTTTTATTGAGATTGGATCAGTACTGAATCTAGATCAGCAGTAAGATGATCAGAGGAGGATTGAACCAGAATTGTTGTACTTGTTAATAATCGATTCGATTCTCAGATATGCCTCCCAGACGAATTCCAGAACAGGGAAGTACATCAAATCCTCCAATGTGAAAGCGGACCGGTTACGGAGGCCGGAAACACAACGGAAGCGAAAAATTAAATTTTAAGAGCAAAATTTCGGCCCCCACAAGAACATTGTGCAATATTTACAAAAATTAAACCATACATAGGAGGTTTAAGAAGATATACCTATCAACTTAAAGAAGTTGATGAATGGCACCAACTTGATTGTAGAACAACCAAGCTCTTGAAAGGAATGAAGAGTCTACAAGCTTCCCTTCTTGCTCCTAAATCAAGCCCACCACTTAGCAAGGCAAATCCCCTCAAAAATTGCACTAGAAAATTTTTGAGGATTTTTCAAAGAGAAATTTGTCTCCAAAAATGAAGAACAAAAAGGAGAGAAAAACTTGTGTGTGTTAGAACAAGAAAAATCGGCCAAGTGAGTGTGTTAGTGAGTGGGAGACTAGCCTAGGTAGTTGTGAAAGTTGTCTCTCAAAAGTTGCATGTCTTTGGAATTTTTTTATTAAAAAGTAATCAACAACCTTTCACCTCCCAAGCATGCAAACCCTAGCATGTCTCACATATATTATATGGTTTTTAACACATTAAAAACCATAGACTAAATTTTATTATCTCAAACACATTTGAGATTAATTAAATATTACTTGATTTTACTCAAGTCCCACTAGTTAAATAATTATTTAAATTAAGCTCTACTAGACTTAATATTATTTAATTAATCCAACACTTGAATTAATTTAATTATTTAGACTCTACTAGGTCCACTAGTAATTAATTAATTCAACACTTGAATTAATTTAATTTAGTCTCCAATAATGTTCATGAAAATCACAATTTTCAACTACATTATTTACTCGGCCAAATTTTAATCTTAGGAACACTTCCATAAATTAAAATTTGTATTTCTCTCTTAGAAGTCATACTTCTATTTTTCTTAACGCTTATAAACACATTTATAAGCCGTTCAACACATTGAACTATTTTACTTCTCTTCGGGATTTACTAAGCAAGTACTTGTGTGGCCCTCAATGGTTCATTGATACAACTAGCCGTGGGTTCACATCTCAATGTGATTCGGACTAAACATGTCCTTATTCGAGCATACCCCAATTGCTCCATTCTTACTTATCAACTCCTTGATAGTAAGAACGTCAGAACTCAAGTCTGATAGTACCCAACCAATCACGTTAAACGTCTAGCAGCATCGCTTACGTGATTCCCTAGGTATCACATGATAGTGCCTGCAAGAACCATTCAATTATGGTTAGCGTACAGTACGGTCCCTTCAACTCATATATCCCGACCGATTCGACAACTATTGGTCTATCGAGAGTTGTCAATGAATCGATACTATGTGTCATGTTGTGGTTGCATCGATGGTGTAATCTATGAAACCCCTTTCATAATTACCACCATACTCTGATCAGAGATTTCAACCCACATATACATGAAAAACACATAGGATATCCATACCCGTAGGTAAGCGGTGAATCCCCGACTACAATGCATCGACTCCTATATGTTTCGCCGTAACACCCAACCTTGCCACCTAATGACCCCATAAGAGTCGGTAAACAAGTCAAAGTGAAACGCTAGCACATAGAGTCTCAATGTTGTCCCGGGTCATAAGGACTAATTCTGTACAACCATAAACCAGGACTTTTCCACTCGATAAGTGAGAACCACTTGGAAAGTCCTTTTATGGAGGGTTGTTCAGTGCACTCTACAAGGAGCACCTATCTGCATGTTCGGACATCACAATGTCCCCTACCAATGAAACATGGTACTCACATCGCAGATACTAGTCTCTAACTCGAGCGGCCTTTATCCTTCTTAGTGGCGGCTGAATCGACTAGGAACGGTTTAGAATATACAGTATTCCAAATATGAGTTTCATGATACTCATCATATGAGCATCTCATATTCTTTCTACTATTTGTATATTCAAGGACTTTATCTATGCAACTAGCATGGGTATAAAGATAAAGATGCGCCAAATTAATAAATTGAAATATTATTAAAATAAAGATCGTTTATACAAAGAGTTTCATTGTGAACAGTCGGCCAACACTTGGCTCGACGTGCACCTACTCTAACAATCTCCCACTTGCACTAGAGCCAACTACCTATATACTTTAGACCCATTGATTCGCGATGCTTCTCGAACGATGGCCCTGGTAAAGGCTTAGTTAGTGGATCAGCAACATTATCTGCGGAGCCGACTTTGTCAATCACGACATCTCCTCTTTCCACGATCTCTCTGAGGATGTGGTACTTTCTCAATACGTGTTTGGACTTCTGATGAGACCTTGGCTCCTTCGCCTGAGCTATGGCTCCCGTGTTGTCGCACATCACCGGGATAGGAGCAACTCCATTTGGAATGACGCCCAACTCTTGGACGAAATTCCTAATCCAAACAGCCTCCTTTGCTGCAGCCGATGCAGCAATGTATTCTGCCTCAGTGGTGGAATCCGCAGTACTGTCTTGCTTGGAACTCTTCCAAGAGACAGCACCACCATTGAGCATGAATATGAATCCGGAGGTTGACTTCGAGTCATCAACATCGCTTTGGAAGCTAGAGTCGGTATAGCCTTCCAATTTTAGTTCTCCACCCCCATAGACCAAGAACAACTTATTGGTCCTTCTCAAATACTTGAGGATGTCTTTCACAGCTTTCCAATGTGGAAGACCAGGGTTGGATTGATATCTACTTACTACACTTAGTGCAAATGCCACGTCAGGACGTGTAGATATCATCCCATACATGATACTACCAATAGCCGAAGCATACGGAATTCGTGTCATCGCCGCTATCTCTGCATCAGTCTTGGGAGACATAGACTTGGATAGGGACACGCCATGACACATTGGTAGATGTCCTCTCTTGGACTCATCCATCGAGAACCGCTTCACGATGGTATCAATGTATGTGGACTGGGTGAGACCAAGCAATCTTCTTGATCTATCTCGATAGATCTGTATTCCCAATACAAAAGATGCTTCACCCAAGTCCTGCATTGAGAACTTACTTGCTAACCATATCTTTGTTGATTGCAACATTCCTACATCATTCCCAATGAGTAGAATGTCATCAACATAAAGAACAAGGAATGTCACAGCACTCCCACTGACCTTCTTATACACACAGGGTTCCTCAGGATTCTTAGTAAAACCAAACTCTTTGATTGTACTATCGAATCTGAGGTTCCAGCTCCTCGATGCCTGCTTAAGACCATAAATAGATCTTTGAAGTTTGCATACCATATGCTCACTTCCGATGGATGTAAACCCTTCAGGTTGAGACATGTAAATTTCTTCCTTAATATCCCCATTAAGGAAGGCTGTCTTCACATCCATCTGCCATATCTCATAGTCAAACCATGCAGCTATGGCTAGCAATATCCTAATGGACTTGAACATCGCAACTGGAGAAAAGGTTTCCTCATAGTCAACACCTTGTCTTTGAGTATACCCTTTTGCTACCAATCGCGCTTTGAAGGTCAATACCTTCCCATCCGCCCCAAGTTTCCTCTTGTAAATCCATTTACACCCTATGGGAACAGTTCCCTCAGGTGGATCCACAAGATTCCACACTTGGTTCGAATGCATGGAATTCATCTCAGATTCCATTGCTTCAAGCCACTTGGATGAATCAGCATCCGATAACGCTTCCTTGAAGGTCCTTGGATCACATCCAAGATTAGGCTCATCATGGCCCTCTTCAAGAAGTAGACCATACCTCATAGGTGGTCTCGAGATCCTCTCGGATCTCCTAGGAGCTTGTATCTCCTCACTTGGCTTCTCGGGTGTGGGTTCTACAACTGTGGGTGTCTCTCGAACCTCTTTGAGTTCTATCATCTCGCCTTTTCTATCTAATAGAAATTCCTTTTCCAAAAAGGTTGCGTTCCTAGAAACAAACACCTTTGTTTCTTGGGGATGATAGAAATAATATCCAATGGAATTTCTTGGATATCCCACAAAGTAGCATAAAATGGATCGACTATCCAGTTTATCTCCCACTGTCTGCTTCACATAAGCAGGACACCCCCATATTCTTAGATAAGAATACTTGGGAGGCTTACCCATCCATATCTCATATGGAGTCTTGTCAACTGCCTTTGTATGGACATTGTTCAACAACAGTGCCGCTGTTTCAAGCGCATATCCCCAAAAGGATGGCGGCAACTCCGTGAACCCCATCATAGACCGAACCATGTCCATCAAAGTCCGGTTACGACGCTCCGAAACACCATTCAACTGTGGTGTAGCGGGCGGAGTCCACTGCGAGAGAATCCCATTCTCCCTTAGATACTCTTGGAACTCGGCACTCAAGTACTCACCACCTCGATCCGATCGAAGTGTCTTGATGCTTCGTCCCAATTGTTTCTCTACTTCACTTCTGAATTCTTTGAACCTTTCAAAGGCTTCAGACTTGTATTTCATCAAATACACATACCCATACCTCGAATGGTCATCGGTAAAGGTGATGAAGTAGGCATGTCCATGCTTAGTGGTGATGCTAAGCGGACCGCACACATCGGTATGGATCAAATCCAATAACCCTTTGGCTCGCTCCGCATGGCCCTTAAAGGGAATTTTGGTCATCTTTCCTTTCAGACAGGATTCACAAGTCGTGAGAGCGTTAATATCAGACATATCAAACATGCCAACTCCCACTAGCTTGTTCATCCTTCTTAGGGAAATATGACCTAATCGAGCATGCCATAGTTGTGCCGAATTAAGAGTATCTTGTTTGCGCTTATTTGTTGTTGTTATCGTTTGGACATTGTTAAGTGGAATATCTTTTAATTTTAAGGTGTAGAGATTGTTTTCAAGTTCACCAGTACCAACTAAACATTCATTCTTGTAAATATTGCAAACACCTTTGCCAAATAAACAAGAATATCCATCAATATCAAGCATAGGAATGGAAATAATGTTTTTAATCAAGTCTGGTACGAATAAAACATCTCTTAATACAAACTTAAAATCATTGTTCAAAATTAAACAAACATCTCCTACGGCTTTGGCAGCAACCCTTGCTCCATTGCCCATCCTCAAGAAGGTCTCACCCTCTCGGAGCTTCCTACTTCTTCCCATCACCTGCAAATCATTACAGAGATGTGAGCCACAGCCGGTATCTAATACCCAAGAAGTAGAATTAATCGAGATATTTACTTCAATATAGAACATACCCTTGGCAGAACCCTTCTGCGCAAGATATTCCCTGCAGTTACGCCTCCAATGTCCAGGCTTCTTGCAGTGGTGACAGATGTCAACAGTCTTTTCAGCCTTTACTGGCGCGGCTGCCACAACGGGACTCGAAGTCTGCCTCTTCAAGGGCTCGCTCTTCTTGGTACGCTGGAAAGAACGCTTCTTTCCCTTCCCAGGTGGACCAGTCTTCGTGCCAGATGAAGAGCCCACATAAAGAACCGGCTTCTCCTTCTTGATCGTGGACTCAAAGGTCACAAGCATGTTCACCAACTCTTCAAGGCTGGGCTCAAGCTTGTTCATATTGAAGTTCACGACAAAAGGATCGAAAGAGCTGGGCAATGACAACAGCAACACATCCGTGGTCAACTCCGATGGCAAGATCAAATCCATGCCTACGAGTTTATCCACGAGCCCAATCAACTTTAGGCCATGCTCATGGACCGAAGTCCCATCTCGCATGCGTAAAGTGATGAGCTCCTTTACTGTGGCATGCCTCAAAGGCCGAGTCTGCTCTCCGAAGAGCTCCTTGAGGTGCATATGAATGTCAGCAGCATTCTTTGCATCCTCGAATCGCCTTTGCAGCTCATCGTTCATTGAAGCTTGCATGTAACACTTGGCCTTCAAGTCATGGTCGCACCAATCCTTGTAGGTCTGCAGTTCCTCGGGACTGCAGTCAGTCGGAGCCTCATCAGGGGGCGACTCAGTAAGTGTGTATGCGATTTTCTCCGAGTTCAAGACAATCTTTAAGTTTCTTAGCCAAGTGATATAGTTTGGTCCGGTTAGTATGTGTTTTTCGAGAATGACCGAAAACGGGTTGCGAATTGATGACATGTCAAAGATTGTACTGAAAAGTAAAACAGATAAATGTTAATGACTATTTTAAAATATTTAATAAGATATAAAGTTTGGACTTTTACTTTATAAATAATCGCTCCCACTGTTTTGACATTTTCACTACCCTCTAGTGAAAACGGGAAACACTTTCCTCAGTAGGTACGTAAGGTCCAATTAGCGAATTGTGATCCCGAATAATATCGGCCATCACAACTCCCAAAAGGTAGTTTCCAATTGCATCGCCATGCAACCCTCTACGTATACTTTTGTCTCACGTTTGATTAGGACCCAATAATATGACGTCGTTCATCTTTACGTGTCAAGCCTAACCCATCGATATTGAACCTTAATGGACGGTCGCCATGAGTTCCCTCAATAATATGAGCCGAAATCATGGGAGTTCCACGTAGTTCACATCACCATGTCAATGGATGTCACAGCTTTCCGGCACCCAGGGCCCCCTCAATAATATGAGCCGAGCCCCGAGTACGGGTAGCGTTCATCATGCATCCATTGTCGATGGAAGACAAGGAAATTATAAACAAATTTATAATTCCCCTTTTCGGACTTGATATTAATTTTGAATCTTATTCAAAATGAGGGTTTTTAATTTTGAAAGGTCTCATCATTAATTTTATTTTAAAAGCTCGCCATGTATGATCGTATGTTTGCCGGATTCATGCAACTTTGTTATTATAATAATAATAACGCACATACTCATTATTTATAACATATCATGCATATATTATAAATAGAAAACAATACAAGGATGATCAATTGCCCCAAACTCTAATGGCCCGTGTGAGCCAAACACGGGCCTAGGTCCAATCCTAGGGTAAATGCACGGGATGCAATGCAACTATACTATTACATTAGCATCCTATATTACATGTCTTCGATCTTCATAATCACCAAGGCCACCATCTTCCAATCTTGATCTTCCCCTATTCTAATATTTACAATTAAATATCCATGGCACATAGGGATACATCTCATGGGGGTGGGAACGGGCCATAAACCAAGCCCACTTTATAAATTGATAATTATTACAATCATTCAACACAAATATCCTAGCATACACCTAGCAAATTGGGCTTGGGCTTTTGATCATCCTTCATGCATAATATCACATATCATACACCATCAATTAATTATCACTATAATTAATTGATCCAATATTATATATCTTGATCCAATCACTAACCGCCACAATTATAAATTAAATTAACAAAGTATACAAACACCTTTGTCTACTTTCAAATTAATTTATTTATAATCGAATTTCTTGCAAATCACAATTTACTATAAATAATTAAAGTCCTACTCCAATTATTTATTTTATGAGAAAATATGTGCAACATTTGTAAATTTAAACTTAAGGGCCCAAAACTCATTTTTCACCAAAAATATTTTGGCCCATTTAAATTTCACAAATTATGTTGGCCATCCAATGGCCCAACAACTCAAGGCCCATGACACTAAGATTGTCCAAAACACTTTTGGAAACCCTAGCCGTCATCGCCGTCGCCGGAGCTCCGTCGCCGGATTCCGGCAACAAAAATTTTTTTTTTTTATTTAAAACAGGAATTTCCGGGCAGCCCGTAGGCTGCCCAAACATGCTGCCCGAAATAATTCGGGCAGCCCGAAACTCACGGGCAGCAACAAGCTGCCCGAAAATAATTTTTTTTTTTTTTGTTTTCCTTCAAAAATTTTCGGCCTTGCTCATATTCTTGCACATAAAATTTCAAGCGGTTAGAAATCGAATCTCAACATAATATTATGTAAATATAGCACAAAATCCGTAACCTTAGCTCGGATACCACTTGAAAGCGGACCGGTTACGGAGGCCGGAAACGCAACGGAAGCGAAAAATTAAATTTTAAGAGCAAAATTTCGGCCCCCACAAGAACATTGTGCAATATTTACAAAAATTAAACCATACATAGGAGGTTTAAGAAGATATACCTATCAACTTAAAGAAGTTGATGAATGGCACCAACTTGATTGTAGAACAACCAAGCTCTTGAAAGGAATGAAGAGTCTACAAGCTTCCCTTCTTGCTCTTAAATCAAGCCCACCACTTAGCAAGGCAAATCCCCTCAAAAATTGCACTAGAAAATTTTTGAGGATTTTTCAAAGAGAAATTTGTCTCCAAAAATGAAGAACAAAAAGGAGAGAAAAAACTTGTGTGTGTTAGAACAAGAAAAATCGGCCAAGTGAGTGTGTTAGTGAGTGGGAGACTAGCCTAGGTAGTTGTGAAAGTTGTCTCTCAAAAGTTGCATGTCTTTGGAATTTTTTTATTAAAAAGTAATCAACAACCTTTCACCTCCCAAGCATGCAAACCCTAGCATGTCTCACATATATTATATGGTTTTTAACACATTAAAAACCATAGACTAAATTTTATTATCTCAAACACATTTGAGATTAATTAAATATTACTTGATTTTACTCAAGTCCCACTAGTTAAATAATTATTTAAATTAAGCTCTACTAGACTTAATATTATTTAATTAATCCAACACTTGAATTAATTTAATTATTTAGACTCTACTAGGTCCACTAGTAATTAATTAATTCAACACTTGAATTAATTTAATTTAGTCTCCAATAATGTTCATGAAAATCACAATTTTCAACTACATTATTTACTCGGCCAAATTTTAATCTTAGGAACACTTCCATAAATTAAAATTTGTATTTCTCTCTTAGAAGTCATACTTCTATTTTTCTTAACGCTTATAAACACATTTATAAGCCGTTCAACACATTGAACTATTTTACTTCTCTTCGGGATTTACTAAGCAAGTACTTGTGTGGCCCTCAATGGTTCATTGATACAACTAGCCGTGGGTTCACATCTCAATGTGATTCGGACTAAACATGTCCTTATTCGAGCATACCCCAATTGCTCCATTCTTACTTATCAACTCCTTGATAGTAAGAACGTCAGAACTCAAGTCTGATAGTACCCAACCAATCACGTTAAACGTCTAGCAGCATCGCTTACGTGATTCCCTAGGTATCACATGATAGTGCCTGCAAGAACCATTCAATTATGGTTAGCGTACAGTACGGTCCCTTCAACTCATATATCCCGACCGATTCGACAACTATTGGTCTATCGAGAGTTGTCAATGAATCGATACTATGTGTCATGTTGTGGTTGCATCGATGGTGTAATCTATGAAACCCCTTTCATAATTACCACCATACTCTGATCAGAGATTTCAACCCACATATACATGAAAAACACATAGGATATCCATACCCGTAGGTAAGCGGTGAATCCCCGACTACAATGCATCGACTCCTATATGTTTCGCCGTAACACCCAACCTTGCCACCTAATGACCCCATAAGAGTCGGTAAACAAGTCAAAGTGAAACGCTAGCACATAGAGTCTCAATGTTGTCCCGGGTCATAAGGACTAATTCTGTACAACCATAAACCAGGACTTTTCCACTCGATAAGTGAGAACCACTTGGAAAGTCCTTTTATGGAGGGTTGTTCAGTGCACTCTACAAGGAGCACCTATCTGCATGTTCGGACATCACAATGTCCCCTACCAATGAAACATGGTACTCACATCGCAGATACTAGTCTCTAACTCGAGCGGCCTTTATCCTTCTTAGTGGCGGCTGAATCGACTAGGAACGGTTTAGAATATACAGTATTCCAAATATGAGTTTCATGATACTCATCATATGAGCATCTCATATTCTTTCTACTATTTGTATATTCAAGGACTTTATCTATGCAACTAGCATGGGTATAAAGATAAAGATGCGCCAAATTAATAAATTGAAATATTATTAAAATAAAGATCGTTTATACAAAGAGTTTCATTGTGAACAGTCGGCCAACACTTGGCTCGACGTGCACCTACTCTAACACAATGGATGTCACTCCGACTCCAATGGAAACGTTACTGAAACGATTTCAGTCATTTCATCCGCCGACTTTGAAGGGAACAGAGAACGCTGTTGAATGTGAAAGTTGGCTTGATGATGTAGAATTGTTGTTCGACTCTTTGGAGTATACAGATGAGAAGAGAATAAAGTTGATCGCACACCAGTTACATGACGTTGCCAAAGACTGGTGGATTAGGAGAAAGAAAGCCATGGAGCATAGAGGTACGATGATTACCTGGAGTATATTTAGAACTGAATTCTATCAACGATTTTTCCCAGTGTCGTACCGAAAGGACAAAGGAGCGGAGTTTGCCAATCTAAAGCAAGGACCGATGAACATAGAAGAATACGTGTCAAAGTTCTCCTCCTTGTTGAAATTTGCTCCACATGTGGCTGATAGCGAAGAAGCTACTGCTGACCAGTTCATCAATGGATTGAACCCCGACATTTTCACATTGGTGAACACAGGGCGACCGGATAATTTTACTGATGCCCTGAACAGAGCCAAGGGAGCAGAAGCAGGTCTGATACGACAGAAAGGAGCTTCCTTTGTGCCTCCAGCACCGAGACCACCACAACCACCTCCCAGATTTGAGAGTGGTAGCAGTAGTGGAGGAAAGAAAGAATTTTTGAAAGCTAAGGGAAAGCAATTCAAGAAATCGGGGAGTAGTTCTTCCAGCTCCGGTGGTTCCAGACTGAGCCAGAGTTACACTGGAGTTTATTGCAAGACTTGCGGAGGAAGACATGCAACCGTGCAATTCCAGGGAGTGACTGGTAGTTGCAACTACTGTAAGCAGCCGGGACACTTTGCTAAAGTGTGTCCACAGAGAGGTGCCCAAAGATTTCAGGGGGCCGAGTCATCAGGATCAGCAGCACAGACTGAGAGACGATCAGCTGCTGTTCACACATTTCAGCCAGCGCCAGCTCAGTCACAGCAGAGGCCCGGAGGAAGCCAGACAGTTGGGCAGCCTCCGAGACAGCAGGCCAGAGTCTTCGCTTTGACAGAGGAGCAGGCCCAGGAAGCCCCAGATGACGTTGTGGCAGGTAACTGTTCTTTATGTGGTTACCCTGCTTACGTATTAATTGATACTGGTGCTTCACACACATTTATTTCTGAACATTTGCATTGAGTCATGCATTGCCTGTAGAGTCTTTAGCTACTGTAGTGTCTGTTTCTTCTCCGTTAGGAATGGGTTTGATATCCGTAAATTCGGTTAACCATTGTATACTACAGTATGACGGGCATGAGATTGAATTAGATTGCATCGTACTTGGATTGTCCGATTTTGATTGTATTATCGGTATAGACATGCTAACCAAGTACAGAGCAACAGTTGATTGTTTCCACAAGATAGTAAGATTCAGACCAGATATGGCTGAGGAGTGGAAATTTTACGGGAAGGGTTCTAGATCGAGAATTCCTTTAGTATCCGTATTATCTATGACTCAATTGTTACAAAAAGGAGCAGAAGGATTCCTTGTATATTCAGTAGATTTACTGAAGTCGAGTCCAGCATTGGCAGATCTGCCAGTGGTACGTGAATTTGCTGATGTCTTCCCAGAAGAGATTCCGGGATTACCTCCAGTTAGAGAGATAGACTTCAGCATTGAACTGATGCCAGGCACAGTACCGATTTCTAGAGCTCCGTACAGAATGGCACAGTTGAATTGAAAGAATTGAAAGACCAGCTTGAAGATTTACTTGCCAAGGGGTACATCAGACCGAGTGTTTCTCCTTGGGGCGCTCCAGTATTATTTGTAAGAAAGAAAGATGGTTCGATGAGACTCTGCATCGACTATAGGCAACTGAACAACGCAACGGTAAAGAATAAATATCCTTTGCCTCGTATTGATGATTTATTCGATCAGTTGTAGGGTTCGTCAGTGTATTCCAAGATTGATTTAAGATCGGGATACCATCAGCTGAGAGTCAGAGATTCTGATATCTCAAAGACAGCATTCAGAACCAGGTATGGACATTATGAATTTATTGTCATGCCGTTTGGTCTGACGAATGCTCCAGCTGTATTCATGGGATTGATGAACCGTGTATTCCAGAAATATCTCGATGAATTTGTGATTATTTTCATCGATGATATATTGATTTATTCAAAGAATATGAGTGAGCATGCTGAGCATTTAAGAACTGTGTTGCGAATTTTAAGAGCTGAGAAATTATATGCTAAACTGTCGAAATGTGAGTTTTGGCTAAGACAGGTAGTATTTCTGGGTCATATTATATCGGGAGATGGTATATCAGTTGATCCCAGTAAAGTGGAAGCCGTGATTTCTTGGCCAAGACCGACGTCAGTACCCGAAATTCGCAGTTTTATGGGTTTAGCAGGATATTACGGTCGTTTCATTAAAGATTTCTCGAGTATAGCTAAACCAATTACTCAGTTGACTCAGAAGAATGCTCCATTTATTTGGTCTGAAGAATGTGAGACCAGTTTTCTGGAGTTGAAGAAGAGGTTGACCAGTGCACCGGTGTTGACTATTCCATCCGGTACTGGTGATTTTGTGGTTTATTGCGACGCTTCTCACAGAGGTTTGGGATGTGTGCTGATGCAACGAGGGCATGTTATTGCCTATGCTTCAAGACAGCTTAAACCACATGAAACCCGTTATCCAATTCATGACTTAGAATTGGCAGCCATTGTTTTTGCATTAAAGATATGGCGACATTATCTTTACAGGGAGAAGTTTGAGATATATTCTGATCATAAGAGTTTGAAATATCTGTTTTCACAATCTGAATTGAATATGAGACAGCGAAGATGGCTTGATTTGCTTAAAGATTTTGATTGTGAAATCAAATACTATCCAGGAAAGTCTAATGCAACAGCTGATGCACTGAGTCGAAAGGTATGTTCTTTATCCTTATCGACGATTGGTGTTTCAAATATGATAGAAGACTGCTGTTTGTCTGGATTAGAATTTGAAACAGATTATAGACCGTTGAGAATTTATACGGTGCAAGTAGAACCAGAGCTGATTATGAAAATTAAGGCAGCTCAGAAAGTTGATCAGAATATACAGAAATCAGTATCGATAGTCAGAGCAGGACATCGATCAGAATATCAGGTACGTGATAATGTCCTGTATGTGAATAATCGTCTAGTTGTGCCAAATGTTTCAGATTTGAGACGACATATATTGTCAGAAGCGCACAACAGTCGATTTAGTATTCATCCTGGTGGCAGAAAGATGTACAACGATTTGAAAAGACAGTTCTGGTGGAAACCAATGAAGAATGACATTGCCGAATTTGTTTCCAAATGTCTGAATTGCCAGCAGGTGAAGGCAGAAAGAAAGAAACCAGGAGGTTTATTACAGAGTTTTTCCATTCCTGAGTAGAAATGGGATCATATTTCCATGGACTTTGTGACCCAGTTTCCGCGTTCCTCCAAAGGTTATGATGCGATTTGGGTCGTGATTGACAGATTAACCAAATCCGCATGTTTTATTACGTACAAGATGACGTACAGATTTGACCAGATGGCAGAGATCTATGTCAGGGAAGTGGTCAGATTACATGGAGTGCCGAAGTCGATTGTATCAGATCGTGATCCTTGATTTACTTCGCACTTTTGGCAGAGTTTGCAGCAGGCTCTCGGTACGAAGTTACATCTGAGTACCGCATATCATCCACAGACCGACGGACAGTCAGAGCGGACTATCCAGACACTGGAGGATATGCTGAGAGCAGTAGTGTTAGATTTTGGCACTAACTGGCAAGATGCATTGCCTCTTTGTGAGTTTTCGTATAACAACAGCTATCAGACGAGCATTGAGATGGCACCATTTGAAGCGTTGTACGGAAAGAAGTGTAGATCCCCTCTATATTGGGATGATATCTCTGAAGTTCCTGCAATTGGACCAGATATGATCAGAGATATGACAGAAAAAGTGAAGCTAATTCAAAAGAAAATGAAGGCAGCACAAGATAGACAGGCCAAATATGCCAATGTTCGACGTAGACCGTTGGTATTTGAGGCAGGAGACCGAGTATTTTTAAAGATTTCACCTTTCAGAGGAGTTGTCAGATTTGGCAAGAAAGGGAAACTGTCTCCACGATATATTGGGCCTTATGAGATTCTTGAAAAGATAGGAGATCGTGCCTATCGACTTGCCCTACCGCCTTCATTATCAGGGATACATGATGTCTTTCATGTATCGTTATTAAGGAAGTACCTTCCTGATGCTTCACATGCTATTCAGCCAGACGAGGCCGAGCTTGATGAATCTCTGAGCTATATTGAAAAACCGATTCAGATTATTGATCGTAAAGAAAAACAGCTCAGAACGAAGACGATTCCACTTGTGAAAGTGCAATGGACTCGTCATGGTGTAGAAGAAGCAACTTGGGAAACTGAATCAGATATGAGACAAGAATTCCCAGAGTTGTTTAGATGATGTAAATTTTTATACAGTGCTGTATATACTCCTTGTTGATATGATTAATGCTTGTGATTTCGAGGATGAAATCGAATCTTAGGAGGGGAGAAATGTAATGCCCAATATTTTGTATCATGTTAAATTACGATTATAGACTTTTAATCGAGATAAGTATGGAGTACTAATTTAATGTGATTATTAAAGGGCTATTACAAGACCAGATTGGTCAAACTCATAAAATTAATACGTTGGGGACAGAATTGCTGGCGCCCGAGCGGTAAAGATCGACCGCCCGAGCGCCAGTGTCCATGAAGAACACGTCGCGGGCAGAGAAGTTGGCGCCCAGGCGGTAGATTATTACCGCCCGAGCGCCAAAGGAGCAAAGCGTAATCGCTTGAGCCGAGAGGGCCGCGCTCGAGCGGTAGATTATTACCGCTCGAGCGTCGACCAAAATGCAACAAAATATGCCACGTTTCAATAACATGCAAACGTGATATATATATATATATATATATACATATGTCTTCAGAAATCAAAAGGAACGAAAAGAAAGAAGCTCGGGAAGTTCCGTGAAAATCCTTACGCCTTTATATTTCAATCCGTCCGTTAGATTTTAAATCCGACTTCGGTACCGTGTTCCTAGCAACGTAGGCTTCTACTGGACGTAAGTTTTACTACGTTTTGACATGTTTTGAAATTATGATGTTGTTAGAATTGCATACACGTCATATATGTTATTCTTGACATGTTAGACAGCGTAGAATCGAAGTCAGATTAAGAAACGGACTGGATATGTAATTGTTAGGAATTTCAGAATGAAATTGACTGAGGTGTGATGTCAGATTTGTACGGTGGTTGATTGTAAATTATTGGAATTGGTATATACTGATATAGTAGTACCGGTGTAGTCAGATTGTACTGTTGTACCGCCAGAATTTGATAAAACAGAGGTGTTGTGATTTGATTTTAATATTGATACAGAATATTGGTATTGTCATTGCCAGATTGAGTATTGACAGACGTTGAATCGAGACTTCGATTGTATCCGAGCGACAGCAAGAAAGGTATAAATAAATGTTGATTCGGGATTGCACAACTCGAGTTAGGTTTGATTTGAGTTTCCCTAAATCACATACTTTATTTTATTGCATTGATATTTGCAGATTATCAGATGGATATGTTCTTGTATTGACTTAGACAGAGTCAGAGTCCGAGTCTAGGGCAGAACAGCCTAGCTAGGGCAGAACAGCCGAGTCTTCTTTCAGAACCGATAAGACTCTAGACTCATGGTGTATCGACGCGCTTAAATGTAGATCGACGTTTAATGTAGACACTCGATACAGTATACCAAAGTCTAAATTTAGATTGGGATCCCTAGATTTGAGATAAGATAAGATTAGATCACGAGTCATTAATTTATGTAATCAGATTAGATACATGTTTTGATGTTTGTTTATGCTTTTATATATGTTTTATATGATTGCATTTAATACATTGTTTATACTGGGATATTTTTATCTCACCGGAGTTATCCGGCTGTTGTCTTGTCTGTATGTGTGCATGGCAACAGGTGGGACAGGTACAGGGTCACAGAGATGAGGACAGATCGAGATTAGAGTGGTGATACCGGACTTGGAATAGAGCTAGGGTTTAAACACTTGATAGTAGTTGTTGAACCTGAGTATGTATGATTGTATATTTTATCAGATTTACACTTTTATACTGATATGTATAGGAGTTTGATTCCATTACCTTCCGTATTTTAAAAAAAAAATTTAGACCCTGTTTATTATACTTGATTAATTAGTCCCAATCATGATTAAAAAGATGATTAGCGTCCGGGTCCCCACAATAATAGTCTACTCCATCATACTCAACTCATAAACATCATCATAACATAGGTCAATACTCAAAATCTGTATCACTTCAATCTATACATGCTGTAAACTATCCACCATAGCATATAACATCCGTTTCTTGATCCGATTGCGCATATATCATGTTCGATACGTCAAGAACACAATATAACTAACATATTACAATTTCTCCAACATCTATAATTCGAAATATGTTGGAATTACATAAAACTTACGTCACCTTATAGCCGTCGATGCAAGGAACACAAATCTTACCTCGGAACACAAATCGGATGGCTAAATCTCGCACAATCACAACTCTAAGATCAAAAGAAATGGAAGCTTTCTCCTTGAAGTTCCCTCGGCTTCAACACTCTGAAATGGAGGAGGTGAAGACACATAATCTATATTGCATGGTTTAAAACACGTGGTTCATTCTTCACAAGCCACGCATGACCGCGGGTGTGGTACACTAGCAGCGCGGGTGCGCTGTGCTCTCGGCAGCCCGTTCATTTTCTAAACTTTATAGACCGCGGGTGCGGTCATTGCAGGACCGCGGGTGCGGTCGCACCACCGCGGGTGCGGTCTTGCTAGCACCGCGGGTGCGATCTTGCTTCGCACAAATTCACCAATTTTCTGTCAATGCACCGCGGGTGCGGTCCTTCCTGTACCGCGGGTGCGGTGTGGCTTCGGCCTAGCTTCACAATTCTGATTAAAATGTCATGCATTCTTACCTTTACACGTCTAACATCAATGCCAGTTGAAAATTCTCGAGCCTTACAGAATCAATAGTCCTAGGCATGCCATGCAACCTAACGACTTCTCTAAAGAACAAATCCGCAATGTTTGAAGCATCATCGGTTTTATGACAAGCTATAAATGTGCCATCTTAGAGAATCTATCCACAACAACAAAAATAGAATCCCTCCCCTTCTTAGTCCTAGGCAACCCCAAAATAAAGTCCATAGAAATGTCAATCCAAGTTCTTTTTAAGAAAAGCACGCAAAAGTGTTCCCAAAGTTCTATTGACAACTTCAGTTTGTCCATCCTTTTGAGGATGAAAAGTAGTAGAAAAAAAACAATATTTTTCCAAGTTTAGCCCATAAAGTCTTCCAAAAGTAACTCAAGAGTTTAACATCGCGAACAGAATCAATAGTCCTAGGCATGCCATGCAACCTAACGACTTCTCTAAAGAACAAATCCGCGATGTTTGAAGCATCATCGGTTTTATGACAAGCTATAAAATGTGCCATCTTCGAGAATCTATCCACAACAACAAAAATAGAATCCCTCCCCTTCTTAGTCCTAGGCAACCCCAAAATAAAGTCCATAGAAATGTCAATCCAAGTTCTTTTTAAGAATATCACGCAAAAGTGTTCCCAAAGTTCTATTGACAACTTCAGTTTGTCCATCCGTTCGAGGATGACAAGTAGTAGAAAACAACAATTTTGTGCCAAATTTAGCCCATAAAGTCTTCCAAAAGTAACTCAAGAATTTAACATCGCCAACAGAATCAATAGTCCTAGGCATGCCATGCAACCTAACGACTTCTCTAAAGAACAAATCCGCGATGTTTGAAGCATCATCGGTTTTATGACAAGCTATAAAATGTGCCATCTTAGAGAATCTATCCACAAAAACAAAAATAGAATCCCTCCCCTTCTTAGTACTAGGCAACCCCAAAATAAAGTCCATAGAAATGTCAATCCATGTTCTTTTTAAGAATAGCACGCAAAAGTGTTCCCAAAGTTCTATTGACAACTTCAGTTTGTCCATCCGTTGGAGGATGACAAGTAGTAGAAAACAAAATTTTTTTGCCAAGTTTAGACCATAAAGTCTTCCAAAAGTAACTCAAGAATTTAACATCGCGAACAGAATCAATAGTCCTAGGCATGCCATGCAACCTAACGACTTCTCTAAAGAACAAATCCGCAATGTTTGAAGCATCATCGGTTTTATGACAAGCTATAAAATGTGCCATCTTAGAGAATCTATCCACAACAACAAAAATAGAATCCCTCCCCTTCTTAGTCCTAGGCAACCCCAAAATAAAGTCCATAGAAATGTCAATCCAAGTTCTTTTTAAGAATAGCACGCAAAAGTGTTCCCAAAGTTCTATTGACAACTTCAGTTTGTCCATCCGTTCGAGGATGACAAGTAGTAGAAAACAACAATTTTGTGCCAAGTTTAGCCCATAAAGTCTTCCAAACGTAACTCAAGAATTTAACATCGCGATCAGAAACAATAGTCCTAGGCATGCCATGCAATCTAACGACTTCTCTAAAGAACAAATCCGTAATGTTTGAAGCATCATCGGTTTTATGGCAAGCTATAAAATGTTCCATCTTAGAGAATCTATCCACAACAACAAAAATAGAATCCCTCCCCTTCTTAGTACTAGGCAATCCCAAAATAAAGTCCATAGAAATGTCAATCCAAGTTCTTTTTAAGAATAGCACGCAAAAGTGTTCCCAAAGTTCTATTGTAATGCCCGGAAATTTAATCCTAGTAATCTATAATTATTGATATATAATGGGGTATGATTATGAAAGGATTAATCGGGACATGAAATTAGATTAAGTATGACGGGTGCAAGTGTTGGACAGAAATAGTGGCGCCCGAGCGGTATGAAATGACCGCGCGAGCGCCAAAGTTCAATAGAAACACATCTTGGACAGAAGGTGTGGCGCCCGGGCGGTAGTTTTTGACCGCCCGAGCGCCAATGTGCAACCCGGAAGATTTTGGACAGAGGATGCCTGTGGGGACCCGGACGCTGATCTTCTTCTTAATCATCTTTGGGATTCAATTATCAGTTCTGATAAACAGGGTCTAAAAAATTTTCTTTTTAAAATGTAAATGCGGAAGTTAATGGCATCTAATAATATACATATCTGTATAAAACTACATTTCAGTATAAAAGTACAATACTGTACAATCTACGTCTAAGGTTTGGTTACTAAGTTCAAGTAATAAACCCAATCTATCCAAGTCCGGAATCACCACGCTAAACTCGTCTTCTCTCGTCGTCTTCTCGACCCTGTTTATCAGAACTGATAATTGAATCCCAAAGATGATTAAGAAGAAGATCAGCGTCCGGGTCCCCACAACAGGTGGTATCAGAGCCGTAGGTTCTGTAGACTGAGATAAGATAGAATGAGCGGGGTAGATCGAGTCTTCTTCCTTGCTTATGATGTGCTAGCATGTAATTACCAAGACTGGATCAGTACCGAGTCTGAGTCAAAGGTATATGATCAGGGGAGGCTGTGACAGATTATATAGAGTGTGTATTGATTTGTTTGATATCCAGATATACCGCCTCGGAGAATTCCAGAGAGAGGTAGTACTTCGTCTGATCAGATAGATGCATCAGAAACTCAGATGGAAGTAAAGTTGGCAGAATTTCAGTTATTTCAGCCGCCGATTCTGAGTGGTACAGAGACGTCTGAAAAGTGTCAGAACTGGGTTGATGACATAGAAATACTATTTGATCTACTGGATTGTACAGATGAACAGAGAGTTAAATTGGTATTTCACCAGTTACGAGAGACTGGCAGAAATTGGTGGATTACACTCAATGGAGTATTAGCACAACGCGGGAAACTATCTCCTCGATACATTGGTCCTTACGAGATTCTTGAGAAGATTGGCGATCGAGCTTATCGACTTGCACTTCCTCCTTCTCTATCCGGAATACATGACGTGTTTCATGTATCAATGTTGCGAAGATATATGCCAGATGTTTCTCATGTCATTCAACCTGACGAAGCTGAACTTGATCAGACTTTGAGTTATGTGGAACAACCGATACAGATCCTTGATCGGAAAGACAAGAAACTCCGAACGAAGAATATTCCACTTGTGAAAGTTCAGTGGAGTCGTCATGGCATCGAGGAAGCGACTTGGGAGACAGAGGCAGGCATGAGACAGAAACACCCCGAGTTATTTATATGATGTAAGTATTTAGTCAGTTTTGATTTTAATACTGTCTTAAATACTTTGATTGATTTATTCAGTACGAGGACGAACTTATGTCTTAGAGGGGGAGAAACCTGTTGTGGGGACCCGGGCTCTAACTTTTTCTTTGGGATACAATGGATCGTTAATATAAAAAGTGGGTCAAAATTTTGCTTTTCAACATTAAATCTAATGTATAAAGTCTTTATTTATTTAACAAACATAACGTACAAACGTAAGGTACAAACATGTCTTGTTCCATTCTTATTTAACAACTAGTAATTAAAAACAGTACATGATAACAGTACAACTACTAGTCCTTCTGCTAAGCCCGAGATCTCCACGCTATGTCCATCTCTCATCCTCTGCGTGACCCAGAACCTGCTCCACCTGTTGTTATGCACACATACAGACATAACAACAGCCGGAAACTCCGGTGAGAACAAATCCCAGTATAAACATGTATACATGCAATAAAATAATCTAAAACATGAAACATGCTAATATGAATGTCATTCATATATAATCATGCAATGCGAGTCTAATCATGTCTAGATGCAACTCGACTAGAACTCTAGGGATCCCGTTGTGAATAAGACGTCACTGTCTGTCACCTACCCTCCCAATCGAGATGCTGTACGTCTTATTCCTAGACTTCGGTCAGAACTGTATCAACGGCTGCAATAAGAGTAATGACTACTCCTAAGCTGAGATACACCGAACATCTAGATAGTTGACAATGACTGTCAACGACTCTCCTATCTTAAATGCAATGACTATCAACCTGTAACAAAGCATGCTTATATTCATATCTGAATATTACAATAATCTTACATGCTTGAATACAATTCTATAATCAAAGCATAATCATGTAACAAGATTTGAATAAAATTCTATAAACAAGTTATAAACATGATACCATATATACAACAATACTAGTATGTGATTTTGGTTTGGGAACTCAAATAATATCTTATTTGAGTTATGGCTTCCCAAACAAACATAGCTTATACCTTTCTTGTTGAATTAAATCGAAGTCTCGAAGTTGGGATAAAAACTCTGTCACTCCAAATCTGAAATGGCAATGTAGAGACATACAATATCAATTCCCAACTCAATTCAACACCTATCTAATACTATACGTGATCTTGGTACAGTCGGACGGCATAACGACATGATTTCTCAATACCGGTCTATCCAAATCTCATCATTTATCAATAATCAATAATCTCAACTCATATTCATCATCATAATCACATGATACTATCCAAAATCTGCATAATTCAGCTCTAAATATGCTGGAAAATCGTAACAATTGCGTAGGACATCAGACAATCGATCCGCTTGCGAATATATAATGCTTATACTCATAAGAACATATATCTACAAGCATATCCAAGTTTCCTAACACCAATATTTCAATTCATGCTTGAATTGGAGGAAACTTACATCACCTTGAAGCCCTTGACGCGAGGAACAAGAATCTCAACTCGGAATGAAAATCGGATGGTTAAACCTTGAGAATTCTAACTTCAAAGATCAAAGGAAATGGAGACTTTCTTCCTGGATTCTCTCGGCTCTCATAGTTCTGAAATGGCAAGGAAATTAAGACACATATATCAGATTTGCTTGGCAAGAGCAGGTGTCCTTATTTTTCAAGTTCCACGCATGACCGCGGGTGCGGTGACTTAAGGAGCGCGGGTGCGCCATGCTCTCGGCAACCCTATGATTTTCTAAATTTCGAGGACCGCGGGTGCGGTCGCACCACCGCGGGTGCGGTATTATTTTACCGCGGGTGCGGTGTGGCTACTGTTAGAGTAGGTGCCCGTCGAGCCAAGTGTTGGCCGAGTGTTCACAATGAAACTCTATGTATAAGCAATCTTTATTTTAATAATATTTGAAATTATTATTTTGGCAAATCTTTATCTGTATACCCATGCTAGTTGCATAGATAAAGTCCTTGAATATACAAATAGTAGAAAGAATATGAGATGCTCATATGATGAGTATCATGAAACTCATATTTGTAATACTGTATATTCTAAACGGTTCCTAGTCGATTCAGCCGCCACTAAGAAGGATATAGGCCGCTCGAGTTAGAGACTAGTATCTGCGATGTGAGTACCATGTTTCATTGGTAGGGGACATTGTGATGTCCGAACATGCAGATAGGTGCTCCTTGTAGAGTGCACTGAACAACCCTCCATAAAAGGACTTTCCAAGTGGTTCTCACTTATCGAGTGGAAAAGTCCTGGTTTATGGTTGTACAGAATTAGTCCTTATGACCCGGGACAACATTGAGACTCTATGTGCTAGAATTACACTTTGACTTGTTTACCGACTCTCATGGGGTCATCAGGTGGCAAGGTTGGGTGTTCTGTCGAAACACATAGGAGTCGATGCATTGTAGCCGGGGATTCACCGCTTACCTACGGGTATGGATATCCTATGTGTTTTTCATGTATGTGTGGGTTGAAATCTCTGATCAGAGTATGGTGGTAATTATGAAAAGGGTTTCATAGATTACACCATCGATGCAACCACAGCATGACACATAGTATCGATTCATTGACAACTCTCGATAAACCAATAGTTGTCGAATCGGTCGGGATATATGAGTTGAAGGGACCGTACTGTACGCTAACCATAATTGAATGGTTCTTGCAGGCACTATCATGTGATACCTAGGGAATCACGTTAGCGATGCTGCTAGGCGTTTAACGTGATTGGTTGGGTACTATCAGACTTGAGTTCTGACGTTCTTACTATCAAGGAGTTGATAAGTAAGAATGGAGCAATTGGGGTATGCTCGAATAAGGACATGTTTAGTCCGAATCACATAGAGATGTGAACCCACGGCTAGTTGTATCAATGAACCATTGAGGGCCACACAAGTACTAGCTTTGTAAATCCCGATGAGAAGTAAAATAGTTCAATGTGTTGAACGGCTTATAAATGTGTTTATAAGCGTAAAGAAAAATAGAAGTATGACTTCTAAGAGAGAAATATAAATTTTAATTTATGGAAGTGTTCCTAAGATTAAAATTTGGCCAAGTAAATAATGTAGTTGAAAATTGTGATTTTCATAAACATTATTGGGGACTAAATTAAATTAATTCAAGTGTTGAATTAATTAAACACTAGTAGACCTAGTAGAGTCTAAATAATTAAATTAATTCAAGTGTTGAATTAATTAAATAATATTGAGTCTTGTAGAGCTCAATTAAAATAATTATTTAACTAGTGGGACTTGAATAAATTCAAGTAGTATTTAATTAATCTCAAATATGTTTGAGATAATTAAAATTTAGTCCATGGTTTTTTTAATGTGTTAAAAACCATATAATATATGTGAGACATGCTAGGGTTTGCATGCTTGGGAGGTGAAGAGTCTTGAATACTTTTGATTAAAAAAATTGCAAAGGCATGCAACTTTTGTATCTCACTTTTTGCAACCCCAAGACTCAACTCTCCCTCCTCATTCCATACTCCTCTTGGCCGAAATATTGGGGCAATTTTTCTCTCAATTTTTCTCTCATCTTGTGTTCTTCAATTGTTGGAGAATACTCACTTCTCTTTGATAAATCCTCAAATATTTCTAGTGCAATATTTGAGGGGATTTACATTGCTTGTGGTGGGCTTAATTTTGGAGTAAGGAGGAGGCTTGAAGATCTTCATCCATTCAAGAGCTTTGTTGTTTAACAACAAAGTTGGAGCCATTCATCAATCCTTGTGATTGATAGGTAAATTTCTAAAACATCCTATGTATGTTTTATTTTGTAAATATTGCACGAAAATGGTGGTGGCCGAAATTTCTTGTAGAAAATTAAAAATTTTTGACTTCCGTTGCGCTTCCGGCCACCGTAACCGGTCCGCTTTCAGCTACTGGAATTTTTGGCCAACTTACTGTCTATGTACCGCGGGTGCGGTGTCTACAAGCACTGCGGGTGCGGTGTAACTTCGAATTACCAAGGCACAATCCTACATTTCAAGCCAAACTTCTTCATCTCTTATTTCTTATCTCGATGCACATTATTCATAACATATCTATCTATTCAGGATGATCACTAAGTGTTCTGGGCATTACATTTCTCAATTTCTGTCTATTCATAGTCAATCTAGGGCATTACAATGCCGCGCTCGAGCGGTAGTTTATTACCGCCCGAGCGCCGCCCAAAAGATTTGAAAATGTGACGCGTATCATTAACCGAGCAACTAGTGTATATATATACATATATACGTTGGTTTAGGGGAAAAGAAAAGAAGGAAATCGAGAAAAGGTTTCTGTGAAGTTGTTGAAAATCATTACGCCTTTTCTGAGAAATCCGTCCGTCTGAATTGTAATCCGACTTCGGTACTGTAATCCTATCAGCGTAGGCTACACTTTGACGTAAGTTTTGTTACGTTTTGACATGCTTTGAAATTATGCTATTGTCAGAATTGAATAGGATTCATATATGATGTTCTTGACATGTTAGACATCGTAGAATCGAAGTCAGATTAAGAAATAGACTGATAATGGAATTGTTATGAATTTCTGATTATAATCGGTTGATACCGGACAGATTTGAATTGTGGCGGGATTATGGATTGTATTGGATATGAGTTATAGATTGTAACTGTTATCTGGTGAATTGGTATTGACGGGGATATTGAAATTGTACCGTTATACCGTTGATTTTGAATTAAAGCCAGATTGATCAGATTGTTATGGAATTGACTGGTATATTGATATGAGATTATTGATATTGTCAGTACCAGGCAGATTGTGAGTTCAGGACTTCGACTGAGCCAGAAACCGACGAAAGAAAGGTATAAGTCAATGTGGTATTGGGAGATGGACTTGAGTCGGTTTAGACTTGGGTTTCCCTAAATCACATACTTTACTTTATTGCATTGATATTTGCATTGATTGATTGATATACTTGTTCTCTTGATTTTAGACAGCAGGTATTAGACGAGTAGTCTTATGACAGAAGTGCCGTTAGTGGTGGGATCACCACGGGCACATTGCATGATGTCATAAGATTTTGTATTGGCGGATGTGCCAAAGACTGTCACTGGATGTTAGGCTATCGATGTGGATAGGATGGTGGCTTTTTCTACTACTGTTAATCAGTATTGTATCGAGGTGGATAGATTAGTAGCTCTTCTATTACTGTTAATCGATGTCATGTCGATGTGGATAGAATTAGAGTTGCATCTATTACTGTTAATCGATACTATATTGATGTGGAAATAATAATAGCTTCCTCTATTACTGGTAATCGATACCGTATCGATGTGAATAGAACTGGAGTCTTTTCTATTACTGTTGATCGATACCATATCGGCGTGGATAGAACTGGAGTCTTTTCTATTACTGCTGGTCGATATATGCATGCCAACTTCTGGAATCGGGATTCCTAGACTAGGACTGAGTCTAGTCTGAATGATGTAGCTACGAGTATTGTCGACAGTTTGATATTGATTATGTTTCAGACTTTGTTACATATATCTGTTACTTGATTACATGCTTTATAATGTTTATATGATTGCATGTTTCGTTGATTTATACTGGGAGTATATTCTCACCGGTTTATCCGGCTATTGTCTTGTCTGTATGTGTACTTGACAACATGTGGGACAGGATCAGGGTCCAGGAGATGAAGAGAGAGATCGTGATTAGAGTGGTGGCACCGGACTTGGACTAGAGATAGGGTTGAACACTTGATAGTATTTGTCAAACCCTAGTTTGAATAAATGTGTTGTAATACAGGACTTGTATTTTATATACTGATATGTATATATGTTTTAATTTCACTACATTCCGCATTTTAAAAAAAAAAATTTAGACCCTGTTTTTAATTGATTAATTAGTCCCAATTATGATTAAGAACTTGTTTAGTGTCCGAGTCCCCACATCTATTGACAACTTCAGTTTGTCCATCCGTTTGAGGATGACAAGTAGTAGAAAACAAATTTTTTTTGACAAGTTTAGCCCATAAAGTCTTCCAAAAGTAACTCAAGAATTTAACATCGCGAACAGAATCAATAGTCCTAGGCATGCCATGCAACCTAACGACTTCTCAAAAGAACAAATCCGCCATGTTTGAAGCATCATCGGTTTTATGACAAGCTATAAAATGTGCCATCTTAGAGAATCTATCCACAACAACAAAAATAGAATCCCTCCCCTTCTTAGTCCTAGGCAACCCCAAAATAATGTCCAGAGAAATGTCAATCCAAGTTCTTTTTAAGAATAGCACGCAAAAGTGTTCCCAAAGTTCTATTGACAACTTCAGATTGTCCATCCGTTCGAGGATGACAAGTAGTAGAAAACAACAATTTTGTGCCAAGTTTAGCCCATAAAGTCTTCCAAAAGTAACTCAAGAATTTAACATTGCGAACAGAATCAATAGTCCTAGGCATGCCATGCAACCTAACGACTTCTCTAAAGAACAAATCCGCCATGTTTGAAGCATCATCGGTTTTATGACACGCTATAAATGTGCCATCTTAGAGAATCTATCCACAACAACAAAAATAGAATCCCTCCCTTTCTTAGTCCTAGGCAACCCCAAAATAAAGTCCATAGAAATTTCAATCCAAGTTCTTTTTAAGAATAGCACGCAAAAGTGATCCCAAAGTTCTTTTGACAACTTCAGTTTTTCCATCAGTTTGAGGATGAAAAGTAGTAGAAAACAACAATTTTGTGCCAAGTTTAGCCCATAAAGTCTTCCAAAAGTAACTCAAGAATTTAACATCGCGAACAGAATCAATAGTCCTAGGCATGCCATGCAACCTAACGACTTCTCTAAAGAACAAATCCGCGATGATTGAAGCATCATCGGTTTTATGACAAGCTATAAAATGTGCCATCTACGAGAATCTATCAACAACAACAAAAATAGAATCCCTCCCCTTCTTAGTCCTAGGCAACCACAAAATAAAGTCCATAGAAATGTCAATCCAAGTTCTTTTTAAGAATAGCACGCAAAAGTGTTCCCAAAGTTCTATTGACAACTTCAGTTTGTCCATCCGTTCGAGAATGACAAGTAGTAGAAAACAACAATTTTGTGCCAAGTTTAGCCCATAAAGTCTTCCAAAAGTAACTCAAGAATTTAACATCGCGAACAGAATCAATAGTCCTAGGCATGCCATGCAACCTAACGACTTCTCTAAAGAACAAATCCGCGATGTTTGAAGCATTATTGGTTTTATGACAAGCTATAAAATGTGCCATCTTCGAGAATCTATCCACAACAACAAAAATAGAATCCCTCCCCTTCTTAGTACTAGGCAACCCCAAAATAAAGTCCATAGAAATGTCAATCCAAGTTCTTTTTAAGAATAGCACGCAAAAGTGTTCCCAATGTTCTATTGACAACTTCAGTTTGTCCATCCGTTCGAGGATGACAAGTAGTAGAAAACAACAATTTTGTGCCAAGTTTAGCCCATAAAGTCTTCCAAAAGTAACTCAAGAATTTAACATCGCGAACAGAATCAATAGTCCTAGGCATGCCATGCAACCTAACGACTTCTCTAAAGAACAAATCCGCGATGTTTGAAGCATCATCGGTTTTATGACAAGCTATAAAATGTGCCATCTTCGAGAATCTATCCACAACAACAAAAATAGAATCCCTCCCCTTCTTAGTCCTAGGCAACCCCAAAATAAAGTCCATAGAAATGTCAATCCAAGTTCTTTTTAAGAATAGCACGCAAAAGTGTTCCCAAAGTTCTATTGACAACTTCAGTTTGTCCATCCGTTCGAGGATGACAAGTAGTAGAAAACAACAATTTTGTGCCAAGTTTAGCCCATAAAGTCTTCCAAAAGTAACTCAAGAATTTAACATCGCGACCAGAAACAATAGTCCTAGGCATGCCATGCAACCTAACGACTTCTCTAAAGAATAAATCCGCCATGTTTAAAGCATCATCGGTTTTATGACAAGCTATAAAATGTGCCATCTTAGAGAATCTATCCACAACAACAAAAATAGAATCCCTCCCCTTCTTAGTCCTAGGCAACCCCAAAATAAAGTCCATAGAAATGTCAATCCAAGTTCTTTTTCAGAATAGCACGCAAAAGTGTTCCCAAAGTTCTATTGACAACTTCAGTTTGTCCATCCGTTCGAGGATGACAAGTAGTAGAAAACAACAATTTTGTGCCAAGTTTAGCCCATAAAGTCTTCCAAAAGTAACTCAAGAATTTAACATCGCGAACAGAATCAATAGTCCTAGGCATGCCATGCAACCTAACGACTTCTCTAAAGAACAAATCCGCGATGTTTGAAGCATCATCGTTTTTATGACAAGCTATAAAATGTGCCATCTTCGAGAATCTATCCACAACAACAAAAATAGAATCCCTCCCCTTCTTAGGTCTAGGCAACCCCAAAATAAAGTCCATAGAAATGTCAATCCAAGTTCTTTTTAAGAATAGCACGCAAAAGTTTTCCCAAAGTTCTATTGACAACTTCAGTTTGTCCATCCGTTCGAGGATGACAAGTAGTAGAAAACAACAATTTTGTGCCAAGTTTAGCCCATAAAGTCTTCCAAAAGTAACTCAAGAATTTAACATCGCGAACAGAATCAATAGTCCTAGGCATGTCATGCAACCTAACGACTTCTCTAAAGAACAAATCCGCGATGTTTGAAGCATCATCGGTTTTATGACAAGCTATAAAATGTGCCATCTTCGAGAATCTATCCACAACAACAAAAATAGAATCCCTCCCCTTCTTAGTCCTAGGCAACCCCAAAATAAAGTCCATAGAAATGTCAATCCAAGTTCTTTTTAAGAATAGCACGCAAAAGTGTTCTTAAAGTTCTATTGACGACTTCAGTGTGTCCATCCGTTCGAGGATGACAAGTAGTAGAAAACAACAATTTTGTGCCAAGTTTAGCCCATAAAGTCTTCCAAAAGTAACTCAAGAATTTAACATCGCGACCAGAAACAATAGTCCTAGGCATGCCATGCAACCTAACGACTTCTCTAAAGAACAAATCCGCCATGTTTAAAGCATCATCGGTTTTATGACAAGCTATAAAATGTGCCATCTTAGAGAATCTATCCACAACAACAAAAATAGAATCCCTCCCCTTCTTAGTCCTAGGTAAACCCAAAATAAAGTCCATAGAAATGTCAATCCAAGTTCTTTTTAAGAATAGCACGCAAAAGTGTTCCCAAAGTTCTATTGACAACTTCAGTTTGTCCATCCGTTCGAGGATGACAAGTAATAGAAAACAACAATTTTGTGCCAAGTTTAGCCCATAAAGTCTTCCAAAAGTAACTCAAGAATTTAACATCGCGAACAGAATCAATAGTCCTAGGCATGCCATGCAACCTAACGACTTCTCTAAAGAACAAATCCGCGATGTTTGAAGCATCATCGTTTTTATGACAAGCTATAAAATGTGCCATCTTCGAGAATCTATCCACAACAACAAAAATAGAATCCCTCCCCTTCTTAGGTCTAGGCAACCCCAAAATAAAGTCCATAGAAATGTCAATCCAAGTTCTTTTTAAGAATAGCACGCAAAAGTGTTCCCAAAGTTCTATTGACAACTTCAGTTTGTCCATCCGTTCGAGGATGACAAGTAGTAGAAAACAACAATTTTGTGCCAAGTTTAGCCCATAAAGTCTTCCAAAAGTAACTCAAGAATTTAACATCGCGACCAGAAACAATAGTCCTAGGCATGCCATGCAACCTAACGACTTCTCTAAAGAACAAATCCGCCATGTTTAAAGCATCATCGGTTTTATGACAAGCTATAAAATGTGCCATCTTAGAGAATCTATCCACAACAACAAAAATAGAATCCCACCCCTTCTTAGTACTAGGAAACCCCAAAATAAAGTCCATAGAAATGTCAATCCAAATTCTTTTTAAGAATAGCACGCAAAAGTGTTCCCAAAGTTCTATAGACAACTTCAGTTTGTCCATCCGTTGGAGGATGACAAGTAGTAGAAAACAAAATATTTTTGCCAAGTTTAGCCCATAAAGTCTTCCAAAAGTAACTCAAGAATTTAACATCGCGAACAGAATCAATAGTCCTAGGCATGCCATGCAACCTAACGACTTCTCTAAAGAACAAATCCGCAATGTTTGAAGCATCATCGGTTTTATGACAAGCTATAAAATGTGCCATCTTCGAGAATCTATCCACAACAACAAAAATAGAATCCCTCCCCTTCTTAGTCCTAAGCAACCCCAAAATAAAGTCCATAGAAATGTCAATCCAAGTTCTTTTTAAGAATAGCACGCAAAAGTGTTCTTAAAGTTCTATTGACGACTTCAGTTTGTCCATCCGTTCGAGGATGACAAGTAGTAGAAAACAACAATTTTGTGCCAAGTTTAGCCCATAAAGTCTTCCAAAAGTAACTCAAGAATTTAACATCGCGACCAGAAACAATAGTCCTAGGCATGCAATGCAACCTAACGACTTCTCTAAAGAACAAATCCGCCATGTTTAAAGCATCATCGGTTTTATGACAAGCTATAAAATGTGCCATCTTAGAGAATCTATCCACAACAACAAAAATAGAATCCCTCCGCTTCTTAGTCCTAGGCAAACCCAAAATAAAGTCCATAGAAATGTCAATCCAAGTTCTTTTTAAGAATAGCACGCAAAAGTGTTCCCAAAGTTCTATTGACAACTTCAGTTTGTCCATCCGTTCGAGGATGACAAGTAGTAGAAAACAACAATTTTGTGCCAAGTTTAGCCCATAAAGTCTTCCAAAAGTAACTCAAGAATTTAACATCGCGAACAGAATCAATAGTCCTAGGCATGCCATGCAACCTAACGACTTCTCTAAAGAACAAATCCGCGATGTTTGAAGCATCATCGTTTTTATGACAAGCTATAAAATGTGCCATCTTCGAGAATCTATCCACAACAACAAAAATAGAATCCCTCCCCTTCTTAGGTCTAGGCAACCCCAAAATAAAGTCCATAGAAATGTCAATCCAAGTTCTTTTTAAGAATAGCACGCAAAAGTGTTCCCAAAGTTCTATTGACAACTTCAGTTTGTCCATCCGTTCGAGGATGACAAGTAGTAGAAAACAACAATTTTGTGCCAAGTTTAGCCCATAAAGTCTTCCAAAAGTAACTCAAGAATTTAACATCGCGACCAGAAACAATAGTCCTAGGCATGCCATGCAACCTAACGACTTCTCTAAAGAACAAATCCGCCATGTTTAAAGCATCATCGGTTTTATGACAAGCTATAAAATGTGCCATCTTCGAGAATCTATCCACAACAACAAAAATAGAATACCTCCCCTTCTTAGTCCTAGGCAACCCCAAAATAAAGTCCATAGAAATGTCAATCCAAGTTCTTTTTAAGAATAGCACGCAAAAGTGTTCCCAAAGTTCTATTGACAACTTCAGTTTGTCCATCTGTTTGAAGATGAAAAATAGTAGAAAACAACAATTTTGTGCCAATTTAGCCCATAAAGTCTTCCAAAAGTAACTCAAGAATTTAAAATCGCGAACAGAATCAATAGTCCTAGGTATGCCATGCAACCTAACGACTTCTCTAAAGAACAAATCCGCCATGTTTGAAGCATCATCGGTTTTATGACAAGCTATAAAATGTGCCATCTTCGAGAATCTATCCAAAACAACAAAAATAGAATCCCTCCCCTTCTTAGTCCTAGGCAACCCCAAAATAAAGTCCATAGAAATGTCAATCCAAGTTTTTTTAAGAATAGCACGCAAAAATGTTCCCAAAGTTCTATTGACAACTTCAGTTTGTCCATCCGTTCGAGGATGACAAGTAGTAAAAAACAACAATTTTGTGCCAAGTTTAGCCCATAAAGTCTTCCAAAAGTAACTCAAGAATTTAACATCGCGAACAGAATCAATAGTCCTAGGCATGCCATGCAACCTAACGACTTCTCTAAAGAACAAATCCGCCATGTTTGAAGCATCATCGGTTTTATGACACGCTATAAATGTGCCATTTTAGAGAATCTATCCACAACAACAAAAATAGAATCCCTCCCTTTCTTAGTCCTAGGCAACCCCAAAATAAAGTCCATAGAAATGTCAATCCAAGTTCTTTTTAAGAATAGCACGCAAAAGTGATCCCAAAGTTCTTTTGACAACTTCAGTTTGTCCATCAGTTTGAGGATGAAAAGTAGTAGAAAACAACAATTTTGTGCCAAGTTTAGCCCATAAAGTCTTCCAAAAGTAACTCAAGAATTTAACATCGCGAACAGAATCAATAGTCCTAGGCATGCCATGCAACCTAACGACTTCTCTAAAGAACAAATCCGCGATGTTTGAAGCATCATCGGTTTTATGACAAGCTATAAAATGTGCCATCTTCGAGAATCTATCCACAACAACAAAAATAGAATCCCTCCCCTTCTTAGTCCTAGGCAACCCCAAAATAAAGTCCATAGAAATGTCAATCCAAGTTCTTTTTAAGAATAGCACGCAAAAGTGTTCCCAAAGTTCTATTGACAACTTCAGTTTGTCCATCCGTTCGAGGATGACAAGTAGTAGAAAACAACAATTTTGTGCCAAGTTTAGCCCATAAAGTCTTCCAAAAGTAACTCAAGAATTTAACATCGCGACCAGAAACAATAGTCCTAGGCATGCCATGCAACCTAACGACTTCTCTAAAGAACAAATCCGCGATGTTTGAAGCATCATCGGTTTTTTGACAAGCTATAAAATGTGCCATATTAGAGAATCTATCCACAACAACAAAAATAGAATCCCACCCCTTCTTAGTACTAGGAAACCCCAAAATAAAGTCCATAGAAATGTCAATCCAAGTTCTTTTTAAGAATATCACGCAAAAGTGTTCCCAAAGTTCTATTGACAACTTCAGTTTGTCCATCCGTTGGAGGATGACAAGTAGTAGAAAACAAAATATTTTTGCCAAGTTTAGCCCATAAAGTTTTCCAAAAGTAACTCAAGAATTTAACATCGCGAACAGAATCAATAGTCCTAGGCATGCCATGCAACCGAACGACTTCTCTAAAGAACAAATCCGCAATGTTTGAAGCATCACGGTTTTATGAAAAGCTATAAAATGTGCCATCTTAGAGAATCTATCCACAACAACCAAAATAGAATACCTCCCCTTCTTAGTCCTAGGCAAACCCAAAATAAAGTCCATCGAAATGTCAATCAAAGTTCTTTTTAAGAATAGCACGCAAAAGTGTTCCCAAAGTTCTATTGACAACTTCAGTTTGTCCATCTGTTTGAGGATGAAAAATAGTAGAAAACAACAATTTTGTGCCAAGTTTAGCCCATAAAGTCTTCCAAAAGTAACTCAAGAATTTAAAATCGCGAACAGAATCAATAGTCCTAGGTATGCCATGCAACCTAACGACTTCTCTAAAGAACAAATCCGCGATGTTTGAAGCATCATCGGTTTTATGACAAGCTATAAAATGTGCCATCTTCGAGAATCTATCCACAACAACAAAAATAGAATCACTCCCCTTCTTAGTCCTAGGCAACCCCAAAATAAAGTCCATAGAAATGTCAATCAAAGTTTTTTTAAGAATAGCACGCAAAAATGTTCCCAAAGTTCTATTGACAACTTCAGTTTGTCCATCCGTTCGAGGATGACAAGTAGTAGAAAACAACAATTTTGTGCCAAGTTTAGCCCATAAAGTTTTCCAAAAGTAACTCAAGAATTTAACATCGCGAACAGAATCAATAGTCCTAGGCATGCCATGCAACCTAACGACTTCTCTAAAGAACAAATCCGCCATGTTTGAAGCATCATCGGTTTTATGACACGCTATAAATGTGCCATCTTAGAGAATCTATCCACAACAACAAAAATAGAATCCCTCCCTTTCTTAGTCCTAGGCAATCCCAAAATAAAGTCCATAGAAATGTCAATCCAAGTTCTTTTTAAGAATAGCACGCAAAAGTGATCCCAAAGTTCTTTTGACAACTTCAGTTTGTCCATCAGTTTGAGGATGAAAAGTAGTAGAAAACAACAATTTTGTGCCAAGTTTAGCCCATAAAGTGTTCCAAAAGTAACTCAAGAATTTAACATCGCGAACAGAATCAATAGTCCTAGGTATGCCATGCAACCTAACGACTTCTCTAAAGAACAAATCCGCGATGTTTGAAGCATCATCGGTTTTATGACAAGCTATAAAATGTGCCATCTTCGAGAATCTATCCACAACAACAAAAATAGAATCCCTCCCCTTCTTAGTCCTAGGCAACCCCAAAATAAAGTCCATAGAAATGTCAATCCAAGTTCTTTTTAAGAATAGCACGCAAAAGTGTTCCCAAAGTTCTATTGACAACTTCAGTTTGTCCATCCGTTCGAGGATGACAAGTAGTAGAAAACAACAATTTTGTGCCAAGTTTAGCCCATAAAGTCTTCCAAAAGTAACTCAAGAATTTAACATCGCGACCAGAAACAATAGTCCTAGGCATGCCATGCAACCTAACGACTTCTCTAAAGAACAAATCCGTCATGTTTAAAGCATCATCGGTTTTTTGACAAGCTATAAAATGTGCCATATTAGAGAATCTATCCACAACAACAAAAATAGAATCCCACCCCTTCTTAGTACTAGGAAACCCCAAAATAAAGTCCATAGAAATGTCAATCCAAGTTCTTTTTAAGAATATCACGCAAAAGTGTTCCCAAAGTTCTATTGACAACTTCAGTTTGTCCATCCGTTGGAGGATGACAAGTAGTAGAAAACAAAATATTTTTGCCAAGTTTAGCCCATAAAGTTTTCCAAAAGTAACTCAAGAATTTAACATCGCGAACAGAATCAATAGTCCTAGGCATGCCATGCAACCGAACGACTTCTCTAAAGAACAAATCCGCAATGTTTGAAGCATCACGGTTTTATGAAAAGCTATAAAATGTGCCATCTTAGAGAATCTATCCACAACAACCAAAATAGAATACCTCCCCTTCTTAGTCCTAGGCAAACCCAAAATAAAGTCCATCGAAATGTCAATCAAAGTTCTTTTTAAGAATAGCACGCAAAAGTGTTCCCAAAGTTCTATTGACAACTTCAGTTTGTCCATCTGTTTGAGGATGAAAAATAGTAGAAAACAACAATTTTGTGCCAAGTTTAGCCCATAAAGTCTTCCAAAAGTAACTCAAGAATTTAAAATCGCGAACAGAATCAATAGTCCTAGGTATGCCATGCAACCTAACGACTTCTCTAAAGAACAAATCCGCCATGTTTGAAGCATCATCGGTTTTATGACAAGCTATAAAATGTGCCATCTTCGAGAATCTATCCACAACAACAAAAATAGAATCACTCCCCTTCTTAGTCCTAGGCAACCCCAAAATAAAGTCCATAGAAATGTCAATCAAAGTTTTTTTAAGAATAGCACGCAAAAATGTTCCCAAAGTTCTATTGACAACTTCAGTTTGTCCATCCGTTCGAGGATGACAAGTAGTAGAAAACAACAATTTTGTGCCAAGTTTAGCCCATAAAGTCTTCCAAAAGTAACTCAAGAATTTAACATCGCGAACAGAATCAATAGTCCTAGGCATGCCATGCAACCTAACGACTTCTCTAAAGAACAAATCCGCCATGTTTGAAGCATCATCGGTTTTATGACACGCTATAAATGTGCCATCTTAGAGAATCTATCCACAACAACAAAAATAGAATCCCTCCCTTTCTTAGTCCTAGGCAATCCCAAAATAAAGTCCATAGAAATGTCAATCCAAGTTCTTTTTAAGAATAGCACGCAAAAGTGATCCCAAAGTTCTTTTGACAACTTCAGTTTGTCCATCAGTTTGAGGATGAAAAGTAGTAGAAAACAACAATTTTGTGCCAAGTTTAGCCCATAAAGTGTTCCAAAAGTAACTCAAAAATTTAACATCGCGAACAGAATCAATAGTCCTAGGCATGCCATGCAACCTAACGACTTCTGTAAAGAACAAATCCGAGATGTTTGTAGCATCATCGGTTTTATGACAAGCTATAAAATGTGCCATCTTCGAGAATCTATCAACAACAACAAAAATAGAATCCCTCCCCTTCTTAGTCCTAGGCAACCACAAAATAAAGTCCATAGAAATGTCAATCCAAGTTCTTTTTAAGAATAGCACGCAAAAGTGTTCCCAAAGTTCTATTGACAACTTCAGTTTGTCCATCCGTTCGAGGATGACAAGTAGTAGAAAACAACAATTTTGTGCCAAGTTTAGCCCATAAAGTCTTCCAAAAGTAACTCAAGAATTTAACATCGCGAACAGAATCAATAGTCCTAGGCATGCCATGCAACCTAACGACTTCTCTAAAGAACAAATCCGCGATGTTTGAAGCATCATCGGTTTTATGACAAGCTATAAAATGTGCCATCTTCGAGAATCTATCCACAACAACAAAAATAGAATCCCTCCCCTTCTTAGTCCTAGGCAACCCCAAAATAAAGTCCATAGAAATGTCAATCCAAGTTCTTTTTAAGAATAGCACGCAAAAGTGTTCCCAAAGTTCTATTGACAACTTCAGTTTGTCCATCCGTTCGAGGATGACAAGTAGTAGAAAACAACAATTTTGTGCCAAGTTTAGCCCATAAAGTCTTCCAAAAGTAACTCAAGAATTTAACATCGCGACCAGAAACAATAGTCCTAGGCATGTCATGCAACCTAACGACTTCTCTAAAGAACAAATCCGCCATGTTTGAAGCATCATCGGTTTTATGACAAGCTATAAAATGTGCCATCTTCGAGAATCTATCCACAACAACAAAAATAGAATCCCTCCCCTTCTTAGTCCTAGGCAACCCCAAAATAAAGTCCATAGAAATGTCAATCCAAGTTCTTTTTAAGAATAGCACGCAAAAGTGTTCCCAAAGTTCTATTGACAACTTCTGAAACGTCCTCATCTTTTATTGCTTTAAAAGTACTAGTAAAAATTTTTTTTTTTTTAAATCTCTCACATTTTCGGTCATTGCATGCACATGCACATAAAAATAATCTTGCACCCTTTTAAATTAAATCATCCAACTAGTATTTGAAAATTGAAAGGGGATAGTCAAACCAGAAATCGTAAAACGTTTTACCAAACCTAAAAAGCAATAAATGTTGAAAAGTGTAGCCCATACTAAACTCTCCAAAACCTCTCAAAAGCGTAAATAAATGGTCTTAAAATCTTTAAAAGAAATCATAAAACGTAATGCGGAAAATTATGCGCTGGTCATCGGGTTGTGTGCGCCATCAGTCCAGTAGTATCACTCATCAAGACCTTCCTCAGAACCACCTGCATCCATCACACCTAGTGAGTCTAAAGACTCAACACACCATAATCTTTATAACGAGTAATACATAATACAGTTAACATATAACGATGAAAAGTACTTGTACTTAAAATATCGTTTTCATGAAGATGCATAAACTTTAAACATAAACGTTTTCGTAAACATTTTCATGATGCATAAAAACATTTTCAAAAGGCATAAACATATCACTTAAACATATTCATATTCATGTCCATATTCGTATCCATATTCATATTCGTATTCATGTTCATGTTCGTGTTTGTTGAATTCAGATCGTTGATTGTGACTTTCATATACGTGTTAGGCGATGGATCCATCTACATGTAACCACAGTACTGGGCGGCGGGGGACACCAGCAACACTCTCACCGGTCAACTGGGCCCTGGCCTTACGTAATATCATATCATCATATACATATACATGTCCGTGTCCGAGGAAATACAATCGTCGGGCTCCCACTGGGACCATAACCCTCACGATATCTCCAACATATCATCGTGTTAGTCACAATCCATTCACATCATTCAACATGTTATCATCACTGAATAAAAATCATGCGTATAACTTTTTTTTTTTCATTTTAAACCAAGCATGCAACATGTCTTTTAACGTTATCGTTTCATCATAAAAATCCATAGACATCTAAAATGACCATTTTAACATTTAAAATCATAAAATAATCATTTTAACTTGTAACCATTCATAAACATTAAAAATAATCATATTAGCATATAAAACAGCAAATAGGGCACTGCCATGACCTTTACTAATTTTTAGGTGTAAAAAGACCGTTTTACCCCTGGACTCGTCATTTTACGTTTTCGACTTTTTCTTGATTTCACGACTCTAACATGTCCCAAATAATTATTTAAGCCTACAAGAATTTTCTCATATTTTTATTTAGCTTAATTCGATGACTTTTAAATTTATCTTTAAATATAGCGTTTTAATGCGTTTTAATCCCGAATTAAACCAAAATTTCATATAAAATTCCCAAATTAAAAACTTAGACTTATAATAATCATTTAAGCTTAAACCTAATTTTTCATAATTTTATAAAGCTTAAAACTAGACTTTTCAATTAACTCGTTAATTAGCGTTTCGCGCGGCGATTAAATTCCGAATAAATCCAAACTCGTTATTTTGATCTCAAATTTTAAACATAGCATTTTTATGATTTATTCTACCCTTCCAAGTCATTATCCACCACCGTGGACCCTTGAATTTAATTTTAGCTTTATTATTTTCGTTTTTGACCCTTCGACGAACACACCGAGCCATCTACCAATTTACCCGAGCCACGCCCGAGCCACCTTGAACCAAAACCTAGCAAACCCATCTAGTGACCCTACTGTGCAAGCCCAGCCCAAAAACCCGGCCCTGGCCCGCCCAAAACCCAACTGGAACTTGGCCAAAAAATCTGCTGCTGTGCGTGAGTTTGTATTCTTAGTGTATTAGGTTCCCTTGACAACTAGGACACCTCCCAGCGCTACCCACTCGACCCCTCATGAACCTAACCCTCCCTGAACCATGCCTAGCCCCTGCCCAGACCAACCCAAGCGTCCAGACCCGAGCAGCCAACCCCTGAAACCTGACAGCAACTCAAGCCTACTTGCAGTCATGATCCTCACTCTCACGGGTTCCACCTCTCCTTCGAGCCAGCTGAGACCCAACCCCCCAGCCCTTAGCCCGACCATTGCCCCTCCTCCTAAGGCCCTGATGGACCCCTTAGAACCAAGCCCAGCCCTTACAACCTAAAAACCGAACCCCTTTAAATCCATGACAGTACTATGCATCCAGTTTGATTCGTTGGTGGTTTCCGTAAGTTTGGCAAGTGTTCTAGGCCTTAAATCATGTATAAACCTTGCTTGAACATGTCCTAGTCATGGCAGCCCCATTAGCTCACATAAAACATGATTTTGGATCAAAAATTCCCAAGTTATATACATGCCCATGCAATATTACGAAAATTTCAGAAAGTTTCTTTGTGATCTTCATGCAATCAATATGTAAAACAATTATATGATATGATGGATGAGAAAAGGAGATTAGGGTGTGCCTTTGCGTAGTTTACGCTCGAATATCCGTTGACGACGAAGAACGGAGGAAACGACGAGGCAAGAACCGCACGAAAATCCCTCCAACTACGGCTGCTGCCCTTGGTTTTTCTTATTTCCAGAAAAGGTGCCGTGTGTGTGTGTGTGTTGGAGCTTGAGAGAGTTTTAAAAGTTTTAAAAGTGGGTGGCCGATTGATGGTTCTAGAATTGTGGCAAAAATACACTTTAAATACTAGTTTAATTTTTTCTAACTAGGCTTAGGCCTATTAAGCCACAAAATTAAAGCCCATTTAAATTACTTAGATTTTAAATAAAATAATAGTAAAGTTTTCTTTTGAAATTAAATGTGAATTTATTAGCCGGGTAGCTCGAAAGCTCGTATTTTATTTAAAAAATCCAATACCGATAAAATATACGTTCCGGCGTATAAAATCACCTCAAAACCCGATACTTTCAAAATTTTACTTAAAAACATCGGCCGCATTTTAAATAATTAAAAATAACTATTTAATAAAAATCTTTTACATTTTTAGCCCTCGGTCCCCGTTCCTCGATCGTCGCTTGAATATTCCTAAAATATACAATTTTATGCATGATGATAATAAAAATCATATTTAGCAAATAAACATGCATGTCACATAATTAATTAATGTAATTAAAACATTTAATTTAAATACAAAGAATTTAATAATTTACGCGCATGTGGTTTACGTGAACTTTAAAATTTTCGGGGCGTTACAATCTTCCCCCCTTAAATTGAATTTCGTCCTCGAAATTCGCTTATCCTTAATAACCCAAAGTTATACTTAGTTCTAGTATCCCAAAAATCCACACTTCCGCTGCGCTTATTCTGATAGAACTTAAACTCTAGAATGTCCTTACGTCTCTTTATCCCAATAAATTTTTCTTCGAAATCCTTATTTTCAAATCGCAACTTAAAAAGACCCAAATATTTAGTGCTATTACTATTATAACCTCGAATTTCAATTTTTTCTTACGATTCCCAATATTAAAAGATGCATAACCATACTTATCGTTTATTATTTTCCTTATTTTAAACCCGAAATGTTTGTCGACTTATCCAATTTCAATCTTAAAATCCCAAACGCATCCGCTAACGCTTATAATTTCAAAAATCCTACAGTTATCCCATAAATTCTCGGTATTCTTAATTTTCTTCTACAGTTTTCCCATGACATAATTTCCAATAAACTTAAACTTATTTACCGAAAAATAAATTTCAATAACAAATCTTACTTTTCATCAACTTAAAATCCCAATTTATCTATTTTCCTATTCCCAAAGTCGTTGTAGTCCTCGAATAATTATTCCTTACGAGTAATTCCCAAAAATTAATTCAACTAATAACCATGAATCATAAATATTTTCTTAGAAATTCTACGATTCTGAAAAGCATTCATAATATTCGCTTAACTTATAGCCCACAAAGTAGAATGTCAATTCTAAAACCCAAAAAAAATCGACATAATCCAATTCCACCACAAACCAACATGCGTTAAAATAAAATAATTTTTCATTTCATATCGTATCACATATAAAAATTCAAAGCATATAAAACATACATTATCATAAAACTATTAAACATGAGACGTACATATTTAATTCATGTACTTATGCAAGTAATATCATAAAATCACATAAAGCACGTAAAAACTTACAACTTCGAGGCTTGACGACTGATCTTCCCGGCGCTGATGGTGGCACAACCCTATACAGGAACCACAGCTCTGATACCAACTGAAACGTCCTCATATTTTATTGCTTTAAAAGTACTAGTAAAATTTTTTTTTTTTTTAAATCTCTCACATTTTCGATCATTGCATGCACATGCACATAAAAATAATCTTGCACCCTTTTAAAGTAAATCATCCAACTAGTATTTGAAAATTGAAAGGGGATAGTCAAACCAGAAATCGTAAAACGTTTTACCAAACCTAAAAAGCAATAAATGTTGAAAAGTGTAGCCCATACTAAACTCTCCAAAACCTCTCAAAAGCGTAAATAAATGGTCTTAAAATCTTTAAAAGAAATCATAAAACGTAATGCGGAAAATAATGCGCTGGTCCTCGGGTTGTGTGCGCCATCAGTCCAGTAGTATCACTCATCAAGACCTTCCTCAGAACCACCTGCATCCATCACACCTAGTGAGTCTAAAGACTCAACACACCATAATCTTTATAACGAGTAATACATAATACAGTTAACATATAACGATGAAAAGTACTTGTACTTAAAATATCGTTTTCATGAAGATGCATAAACTTTAAACATAAACGTTTTCGTAAACATTTTCATGATGCATAAAAACATTTTCAAAAGGCATAAACATATCACTTAAACATATTCATATTCATGTCCATATTCGTATCCATATTCATATTCGTATTCATGTTCATGTTCGTGTTTGTTGAATTCAGATCGTTGATTGTGACTTTCATATACGTGTTAGGCGATGGATCCATCTACATGTAACCACAGTACTGGGCGGCGGGGGACACCAGCAACACTCTCACCGGTCAACTGGGCCCTGGCCTTACGTAATATCATATCATCATATACATATACATGTCCGTGTCCGAGGAAATACAATCGTCGGGCTCCCACTGGGACCATAACCCTCACGATATCTCCAACATATCATCGTGTTAGTCACAATCCATTCACATCATTCAACATGTTATCATCACTGAATAAAAATCATGCGTATAACTTTTTTTTTTCATTTTAAACCAAGCATGCAACATGTCTTTTAACGTTATCGTTTCATCATAAAAATCCATAGACATCTAAAATGACCATTTTAACATTTAAAATCATAAAATAATCATTTTAACTTGTAACCATTCATAAACATTAAAAATAATCATATTAGCATATAAAACAGCAAATAGGGCACTGCCATGACCTTTACTAATTTTTAGGTGTAAAAAGACCGTTTTACCCCTGGACTCGTCATTTTACGTTTTCGACTTTTTCTTGATTTCACGACTCTAACATGTCCCAAATAATTATTTAAGCCTACAAGAATTTTCTCATATTTTTATTTAGCTTAATTCGATGACTTTTAAATTTATCTTTAAATATAGCGTTTTAATGCGTTTTAATCCCGAATTAAACCAAAATTTCATATAAAATTCCCAAATTAAAAACTTAGACTTATAATAATCATTTAAGCTTAAACCTAATTTTTCATAATTTTATAAAGCTTAAAACTAGACTTTTCAATTAACTCGTTAATTAGCGTTTCGCGCGGCGATTAAATTCCGAATAAATCCAAAACTCGTTATTTTGATCTCAAATTTTAAACATAGCATTTTTATGATTTATTCTACCCTTCCAAGTCATTATCCACCACCGTGGACCCTTGAATTTAATTTTAGCTTTATTATTTTCGTTTTTGACCCTTCGACGAACACACCGAGCCATCTACCAATTTACCCGAGCCACGCCCGAGCCACCTTGAACCAAAACCTAGCAAACCCATCTAGTGACCCTACTGTGCAAGCCCAGCCCAAAAACCCGGCCCTGGCCCGCCCAAAACCCAACTGGAACTTGGCCAAAAAATCTGCTGCTGTGCGTGAGTTTGTATTCTTAGTGTATTAGGTTCCCTTGACAACTAGGACACCTCCCAGCGCTACCCACTCGACCCCTCATGAACCTAACCCTCCCTGAACCATGCCTAGCCCCTGCCCAGACCAACCCAAGCGTCCAGACCCGAGCAGCCAACCCCTGAAACCTGACAGCAACTCACGCCTACTTGCAGTCATGATCCTCACTCTCACGGGTTCCACCTCTCCTTCGAGCCAGCTGAGACCCAACCCCCCAGCCCTTAGCCCGACCATTGCCCCTCCTCCTAAGGCCCTGATGGACCCCTTAGAACCAAGCCCAGCCCTTACAACCTAAAAACCGAACCCCTTTAAATCCATGACAGTACTATGCATCCAGTTTGATTCGTTGGTGGTTTCCGTAAGTTTGGCAAGTGTTCTAGGCCTTAAATCATGTATAAACCTTGCTTGAACATGTCCTAGTCATGGCAGCCCCATTAGCTCACATAAAACATGATTTTGGATCAAAAATTCCCAAGTTATATACATGCCCATGCAATATTACGAAAATTTCAGAAAGTTTCTTTGTGATCTTCATGCAATCAATATGTAAAACAATTATATGATATGATGGATGAGAAAAGGAGATTAGGGTGTGCCTTTGCGTAGTTTACGCTCGAATATCCGTTGACGACGAAGAACGGAGGAAACGACGAGGCAAGAACCGCACGAAAATCCCTCCAACTACGGCTGCTGCCCTTGGTTTTTCTTATTTCCAGAAAAGGTGCCGTGTGTGTGTGTGTGTTGGAGCTTGAGAGAGTTTTAAAAGTTTTAAAAGTGGGTGGCCGATTGATGGTTCTAGAATTGTGGCAAAAATACACTTTAAATACTAGTTTAATTTTTTCTAACTAGGCTTAGGCCTATTAAGCCACAAAATTAAAGCCCATTTAAATTACTTAGATTTTAAATAAAATAATAGTAAAGTTTTCTTTTGAAATTAAATGTGAATTTATTAGCCGGGTAGCTCGAAAGCTCGTATTTTATTTAAAAAATCCAATACCGATAAAATATACGTTCCGGCGTATAAAATCACCTCAAAACCCGATACTTTCAAAATTTTACTTAAAAACATCGGCCGCATTTTAATAATTAAAAATAACTATTTAATAAAAATCTTTACATTTTTAGCCCTCGGTCCCCGTTCCTCGATCGTCGCTTGAATATTCCTAAAATATACAATTTTATGCATGATGATAATAAAAATCATATTTAGCAAATAAACATGCATGTCACATAATTAATTAATGCAATTAAAACATTTAATTTAAATACAAAGAATTTAATAATTTACGCGCATGTGGTTTACGTGAACTTTAAAATTTTCGGGGCGTTACAACTTCAGTTTGTCCATCTGTTTGAGGATGAAAAATAGTAGAAAACAACAATTTTGTGCCAAGTTTAGCCCATAAAGTCTTCCAAAAGTAACTCAAGAATTTAACATCGCGAACAGAATCAATAGTCCTAGGCATGCCATGCAACCTAACGACTTCTCTAAAGAACAAATCCGCAATGTTTGAAGCATCATCGGTTTTATGACAAGCTATAAAATGTGCCATCTTAGAGAATCTATCCACAACAACAAAAATAGAATCCCTCCCCTTCTTAGTCCTAGGCAACCCCAAAATAAAGTCCATAGAAATGTCAATCCAAGTTCTTTTTAAGAATAGCACGCAAAAGTGTTCCCAAAGTTCTATTGACAACTTCAGTTTGTCCATCCGTTCGAGGATGACAAGTAGTAGAAAACAACAATTTTGTGCCAAGTTTAGCCCATAAAGTCTTCCAAAAGTAACTCAAGAATTTAACATCGCGACCAGAAACAATAGTCATAGGCATGCCATGCAACCTAACGACTTCTCTAAAGAACAAATCCGCGATGTTTGAAGCATCATCGGTTTTATGACAAGCTATAAAATGTGCCATCTTCGAGAATCTATCCACAACAACAAAAATAGAATCCCTCCCCTTCTTAGTCCTAGGCAACCCCAAAATAAAGTCCATAGAAATGTCAATCCAAGTTCTTTTTAAGAATAGCACGCAAAAGTGTTCCCAAAGTTCTATTGACAACTTCAGTTTGTCCATCCGTTCGAGGATGACAAGTAGTAGAAAACAACAATTTTGTGCCAAGTTTAGCCCATAAAGTCTTCCAAAAGTAACTCAAGAATTTAACATCGCGAACAGAATCAATAGTCCTAGGCATGCCATGCAACCTAACGACTTCTCTAAAGAACAAATCCGCCATGTTTGAAGCATCATCGGTTTTATGACAAGCTATAAAATGTGCCATCTTAGAGAATCTATCCACAACAACAAAAATAGAATCCCTCCCCTTCTTAGTCCTAGGCAACCCCAAAATAAAGTCCATAGAAATGTCAATCCAAGTTCTTTTTAAGAATAGCACGCAAAAGTGTTCCCAAAGTTCTATTGACAACTTCAGTTTGTCCATCCGTTCGAGGATGACAAGTAGTAGAAAACAACAATTTTGTGCCAAGTTTAGCCCATAAAGTCTTCCAAAAGTAACTCAAGAATTTAACATCGCGAACAGAATCAATAGTCCTAGGCATGCCATGCAACCTAACGACTTCTCTAAAGAACAAATCCGCGATGTTTGAAGCATCATCGGTTTTATGACAAGCTATAAAATGTGCCATCTTAGAGAATCTATCCACAACAACAAAAATAGAATCCCTCCCCTTCTTAGTCCTAGGCAACCCCAAAATAAAGTCCATAGAAATGTCAATCCAAGTTCTTTTTAAGAATAGCACGCAAAAGTGTTCCCAAAGTTCTATTGACAACTTCAGTTTGTCCATCCGTTCGAGGATGACAAGTAGTAGAAAACAACAATTTTGTGCCAAGTTTAGCCCATAAAGTCTTCCAAAAGTAACTCAAGAATTTAACATCGCGAACAGAATCAATAGTCCTAGGCATGCCATGCAACCTAACGACTTCTCTAAAGAACAAATCCGCCATGTTTGAAGCATCATCGGTTTTATGACAAGCTATAAAATGTGCCATCTTAGAGAATCTATCCACAACAACAAAAATAGAATCCCTCCCCTTCTTAGTCCTAGGCAACCCCAAAATAAAGTCCATAGAAATGTCAATCCAAGTTCTTTTTAAGAATAGCACGCAAAAGTGTTCCCAAAGTTCTATTGACAACTTCAGTTTGTCCATCCGTTCGAGGATGACAAGTAGTAGAAAACAACAATTTTGTGCCAAGTTTAGCCCATAAAGTCTTCCAAAAGTAACTCAAGAATTTAACATCGCGAACAGAATCAATAGTCCTAGGCATGCCATGCAACCTAACGACTTCTCTAAAGAACAAATCCGCCATGTTTGAAGCATCATCGGTTTTATGACAAGCTATAAAATGTGCCATCTTAGAGAATCTATCCACAACAACAAAAATAGAATCCCTCCCCTTCTTAGTCCTAGGCAACCCCAAAATAAAGTCCATAGAAATGTCAATCCAAGTTCTTTTTAAGAATAGCACGCAAAAGTGTTCCCAAAGTTCTATTGACAACTTCAGTTTGTCCATCCGTTCGAGGATGACAAGTAGTAGAAAACAACAATTTTGTGCCAAGTTTAGCCCATAAAGTCTTCCAAAAGTAACTCAAGAATTTAACATCGCGAACAGAATCAATAGTCCTAGGCATGCCATGCAACCTAACGACTTCTCTAAAGAACAAATCCGCCATGTTTGAAGCATCATCGGTTTTATGACAAGCTATAAAATGTGCCATCTTAGAGAATCTATCCACAACAACAAAAATAGAATCCCTCCCCTTCTTAGTCCTAGGCAACCCCAAAATAAAGTCCATAGAAATGTCAATCCAAGTTCTTTTTAAGAATAGCACGCAAAAGTGTTCCCAAAGTTCTATTGACAACTTCAGTTTGTCCATCCGTTCGAGGATGACAAGTAGTAGAAAACAACAATTTTGTGCCAAGTTTAGCCCATAAAGTCTTCCAAAAGTAACTCAAGAATTTAACATCGCGAACAGAATCAATAGTCCTAGGCATGCCATGCAACCTAACGACTTCTCTAAAGAACAAATCCGCGATGTTTGAAGCATCATCGGTTTTATGACAAGCTATAAAATGTGCCATCTTAGAGAATCTATCCACAACAACAAAAATAGAATCCCTCCCCTTCTTAGTCCTAGGCAACCCCAAAATAAAGTCCATAGAAATGTCAATCCAAGTTCTTTTTAAGAATAGCACGCAAAAGTGTTCCCAAAGTTCTATTGACAACTTCAGTTTGTCCATCCGTTCGAGGATGACAAGTAGTAGAAAACAACAATTTTGTGCCAAGTTTAGCCCATAAAGTCTTCCAAAAGTAACTCAAGAATTTAACATCGCGAACAGAATCAATAGTCCTAGGCATGCCATGCAACCTAACGACTTCTCTAAAGAACAAATCCGCGATGTTTGAAGCATCATCGGTTTTATGACAAGCTATAAAATGTGCCATCTTAGAGAATCTATCCACAACAACAAAAATAGAATCCCTCCCCTTCTTAGTCCTAGGCAACCCCAAAATAAAGTCCATAGAAATGTCAATCCAAGTTCTTTTTAAGAATAGCACGCAAAAGTGTTCCCAAAGTTCTATTGACAACTTCAGTTTGTCCATCCGTTCGAGGATGACAAGTAGTAGAAAACAACAATTTTGTGCCAAGTTTAGCCCATAAAGTCTTCCAAAAGTAACTCAAGAATTTAACATCGCGAACAGAATCAATAGTCCTAGGCATGCCATGCAACCTAACGACTTCTCTAAAGAACAAATCCGCGATGTTTGAAGCATCATCGGTTTTATGACAAGCTATAAAATGTGCCATCTTAGAGAATCTATCCACAACAACAAAAATAGAATCCCTCCCCTTCTTAGTCCTAGGCAACCCCAAAATAAAGTCCATAGAAATGTCAATCCAAGTTCTTTTTAAGAATAGCACGCAAAAGTGTTCCCAAAGTTCTATTGACAACTTCAGTTTGTCCATCCGTTCGAGGATGACAAGTAGTAGAAAACAACAATTTTGTGCCAAGTTTAGCCCATAAAGTCTTCCAAAAGTAACTCAAGAATTTAACATCGCGAACAGAATCAATAGTCCTAGGCATGCCATGCAACCTAACGACTTCTCTAAAGAACAAATCCGCGATGTTTGAAGCATCATCGGTTTTATGACAAGCTATAAAATGTGCCATCTTAGAGAATCTATCCACAACAACAAAAATAGAATCCCTCCCCTTCTTAGTCCTAGGCAACCCCAAAATAAAGTCCATAGAAATGTCAATCCAAGTTCTTTTTAAGAATAGCACGCAAAAGTGTTCCCAAAGTTCTATTGACAACTTCAGTTTGTCCATCCGTTCGAGGATGACAAGTAGTAGAAAACAACAATTTTGTGCCAAGTTTAGCCCATAAAGTCTTCCAAAAGTAACTCAAGAATTTAACATCGCGAACAGAATCAATAGTCCTAGGCATGCCATGCAACCTAACGACTTCTCTAAAGAACAAATCCGCGATGTTTGAAGCATCATCGGTTTTATGACAAGCTATAAAATGTGCCATCTTAGAGAATCTATCCACAACAACAAAAATAGAATCCCTCCCCTTCTTAGTCCTAGGCAACCCCAAAATAAAGTCCATAGAAATGTCAATCCAAGTTCTTTTTAAGAATAGCACGCAAAAGTGTTCCCAAAGTTCTATTGACAACTTCAGTTTGTCCATCCGTTCGAGGATGACAAGTAGTAGAAAACAACAATTTTGTGCCAAGTTTAGCCCATAAAGTCTTCCAAAAGTAACTCAAGAATTTAACATCGCGAACAGAATCAATAGTCCTAGGCATGCCATGCAACCTAACGACTTCTCTAAAGAACAAATCCGCGATGTTTGAAGCATCATCGGTTTTATGACAAGCTATAAAATGTGCCATCTTAGAGAATCTATCCACAACAACAAAAATAGAATCCCTCCCCTTCTTAGTCCTAGGCAACCCCAAAATAAAGTCCATAGAAATGTCAATCCAAGTTCTTTTTAAGAATAGCACGCAAAAGTGTTCCCAAAGTTCTATTGACAACTTCAGTTTGTCCATCCGTTCGAGGATGACAAGTAGTAGAAAACAACAATTTTGTGCCAAGTTTAGCCCATAAAGTCTTCCAAAAGTAACTCAAGAATTTAACATCGCGAACAGAATCAATAGTCCTAGGCATGCCATGCAACCTAACGACTTCTCTAAAGAACAAATCCGCCATGTTTGAAGCATCATCGGTTTTATGACAAGCTATAAAATGTGCCATCTTAGAGAATCTATCCACAACAACAAAAATAGAATCCCTCCCCTTCTTAGTCCTAGGCAACCCCAAAATAAAGTCCATAGAAATGTCAATCCAAGTTCTTTTTAAGAATAGCACGCAAAAGTGTTCCCAAAGTTCTATTGACAACTTCAGTTTGTCCATCCGTTCGAGGATGACAAGTAGTAGAAAACAACAATTTTGTGCCAAGTTTAGCCCATAAAGTCTTCCAAAAGTAACTCAAGAATTTAACATCGCGACCAGAATCAATAGTCCTAGGCATGCCATGCAACCTAACGACTTCTCTAAAGAACAAATCCGCCATGTTTGAAGCATCATCGGTTTTATGACAAGCTATAAAATGTGCCATCTTAGAGAATCTATCCACAACAACAAAAATAGAATCCCTCCCCTTCTTAGTCCTAGGCAACCCCAAAATAAAGTCCATAGAAATGTCAATCCAAGTTCTTTTTAAGAATAGCACGCAAAAGTGTTCCCAAAGTTCTATTGACAACTTCAGTTTGTCCATCCGTTCGAGGATGACAAGTAGTAGAAAACAACAATTTTGTGCCAAGTTTAGCCCATAAAGTCTTCCAAAAGTAACTCAAGAATTTAACATCGCGAACAGAATCAATAGTCCTAGGCATGCCATGCAACCTAACGACTTCTCTAAAGAACAAATCCGCGATGTTTGAAGCATCATCGGTTTTATGACAAGCTATAAAATGTGCCATCTTAGAGAATCTATCCACAACAACAAAAATAGAATCCCTCCCCTTCTTAGTCCTAGGCAACCCCAAAATAAAGTCCATAGAAATGTCAATCCAAGTTCTTTTTAAGAATAGCACGCAAAAGTGTTCCCAAAGTTCTATTGACAACTTCAGTTTGTCCATCCGTTCGAGGATGACAAGTAGTAGAAAACAACAATTTTGTGCCAAGTTTAGCCCATAAAGTCTTCCAAAAGTAACTCAAGAATTTAACATCGCGAACAGAATCAATAGTCCTAGGCATGCCATGCAACCTAACGACTTCTCTAAAGAACAAATCCGCGATGTTTGAAGCATCATCGGTTTTATGACAAGCTATAAAATGTGCCATCTTAGAGAATCTATCCACAACAACAAAAATAGAATCCCTCCCCTTCTTAGTCCTAGGCAACCCCAAAATAAAGTCCATAGAAATGTCAATCCAAGTTCTTTTTAAGAATAGCACGCAAAAGTGTTCCCAAAGTTCTATTGACAACTTCAGTTTGTCCATCCGTTCGAGGATGACAAGTAGTAGAAAACAACAATTTTGTGCCAAGTTTAGCCCATAAAGTCTTCCAAAAGTAACTCAAGAATTTAACATCGCGAACAGAATCAATAGTCCTAGGCATGCCATGCAACCTAACGACTTCTCTAAAGAACAAATCCGCGATGTTTGAAGCATCATCGGTTTTATGACAAGCTATAAAATGTGCCATCTTAGAGAATCTATCCACAACAACAAAAATAGAATCCCTCCCCTTCTTAGTCCTAGGCAACCCCAAAATAAAGTCCATAGAAATGTCAATCCAAGTTCTTTTTAAGAATAGCACGCAAAAGTGTTCCCAAAGTTCTATTGACAACTTCAGTTTGTCCATCCGTTCGAGGATGACAAGTAGTAGAAAACAACAATTTTGTGCCAAGTTTAGCCCATAAAGTCTTCCAAAAGTAACTCAAGAATTTAACATCGCGAACAGAATCAATAGTCCTAGGCATGCCATGCAACCTAACGACTTCTCTAAAGAACAAATCCGCGATGTTTGAAGCATCATCGGTTTTATGACAAGCTATAAAATGTGCCATCTTAGAGAATCTATCCACAACAACAAAAATAGAATCCCTCCCCTTCTTAGTCCTAGGCAACCCCAAAATAAAGTCCATAGAAATGTCAATCCAAGTTCTTTTTAAGAATAGCACGCAAAAGTGTTCCCAAAGTTCTATTGACAACTTCAGTTTGTCCATCCGTTCGAGGATGACAAGTAGTAGAAAACAACAATTTTGTGCCAAGTTTAGCCCATAAAGTCTTCCAAAAGTAACTCAAGAATTTAACATCGCGAACAGAATCAATAGTCCTAGGCATGCCATGCAACCTAACGACTTCTCTAAAGAACAAATCCGCGATGTTTGAAGCATCATCGGTTTTATGACAAGCTATAAAATGTGCCATCTTAGAGAATCTATCCACAACAACAAAAATAGAATCCCTCCCCTTCTTAGTCCTAGGCAACCCCAAAATAAAGTCCATAGAAATGTCAATCCAAGTTCTTTTTAAGAATAGCACGCAAAAGTGTTCCCAAAGTTCTATTGACAACTTCAGTTTGTCCATCCGTTCGAGGATGACAAGTAGTAGAAAACAACAATTTTGTGCCAAGTTTAGCCCATAAAGTCTTCCAAAAGTAACTCAAGAATTTAACATCGCGAACAGAATCAATAGTCCTAGGCATGCCATGCAACCTAACGACTTCTCTAAAGAACAAATCCGCGATGTTTGAAGCATCATCGGTTTTATGACAAGCTATAAAATGTGCCATCTTAGAGAATCTATCCACAACAACAAAAATAGAATCCCTCCCCTTCTTAGTCCTAGGCAACCCCAAAATAAAGTCCATAGAAATGTCAATCCAAGTTCTTTTTAAGAATAGCACGCAAAAGTGTTCCCAAAGTTCTATTGACAACTTCAGTTTGTCCATCCGTTCGAGGATGACAAGTAGTAGAAAACAACAATTTTGTGCCAAGTTTAGCCCATAAAGTCTTCCAAAAGTAACTCAAGAATTTAACATCGCGAACAGAATCAATAGTCCTAGGCATGCCATGCAACCTAACGACTTCTCTAAAGAACAAATCCGCGATGTTTGAAGCATCATCGGTTTTATGACAAGCTATAAAATGTGCCATCTTAGAGAATCTATCCACAACAACAAAAATAGAATCCCTCCCCTTCTTAGTCCTAGGCAACCCCAAAATAAAGTCCATAGAAATGTCAATCCAAGTTCTTTTTAAGAATAGCACGCAAAAGTGTTCCCAAAGTTCTATTGACAACTTCAGTTTGTCCATCCGTTCGAGGATGACAAGTAGTAGAAAACAACAATTTTGTGCCAAGTTTAGCCCATAAAGTCTTCCAAAAGTAACTCAAGAATTTAACATCGCGAACAGAATCAATAGTCCTAGGCATGCCATGCAACCTAACGACTTCTCTAAAGAACAAATCCGCGATGTTTGAAGCATCATCGGTTTTATGACAAGCTATAAAATGTGCCATCTTAGAGAATCTATCCACAACAACAAAAATAGAATCCCTCCCCTTCTTAGTCCTAGGCAACCCCAAAATAAAGTCCATAGAAATGTCAATCCAAGTTCTTTTTAAGAATAGCACGCAAAAGTGTTCCCAAAGTTCTATTGACAACTTCAGTTTGTCCATCCGTTCGAGGATGACAAGTAGTAGAAAACAACAATTTTGTGCCAAGTTTAGCCCATAAAGTCTTCCAAAAGTAACTCAAGAATTTAACATCGCGAACAGAATCAATAGTCCTAGGCATGCCATGCAACCTAACGACTTCTCTAAAGAACAAATCCGCGATGTTTGAAGCATCATCGGTTTTATGACAAGCTATAAAATGTGCCATCTTAGAGAATCTATCCACAACAACAAAAATAGAATCCCTCCCCTTCTTAGTCCTAGGCAACCCCAAAATAAAGTCCATAGAAATGTCAATCCAAGTTCTTTTTAAGAATAGCACGCAAAAGTGTTCCCAAAGTTCTATTGACAACTTCAGTTTGTCCATCCGTTCGAGGATGACAAGTAGTAGAAAACAACAATTTTGTGCCAAGTTTAGCCCATAAAGTCTTCCAAAAGTAACTCAAGAATTTAACATCGCGAACAGAATCAATAGTCCTAGGCATGCCATGCAACCTAACGACTTCTCTAAAGAACAAATCCGCCATGTTTGAAGCATCATCGGTTTTATGACAAGCTATAAAATGTGCCATCTTAGAGAATCTATCCACAACAACAAAAATAGAATCCCTCCCCTTCTTAGTCCTAGGCAACCCCAAAATAAAGTCCATAGAAATGTCAATCCAAGTTCTTTTTAAGAATAGCACGCAAAAGTGTTCCCAAAGTTCTATTGACAACTTCAGTTTGTCCATCCGTTCGAGGATGACAAGTAGTAGAAAACAACAATTTTGTGCCAAGTTTAGCCCATAAAGTCTTCCAAAAGTAACTCAAGAATTTAACATCGCGAACAGAATCAATAGTCCTAGGCATGCCATGCAACCTAACGACTTCTCTAAAGAACAAATCCGCGATGTTTGAAGCATCATCGGTTTTATGACAAGCTATAAAATGTGCCATCTTAGAGAATCTATCCACAACAACAAAAATAGAATCCCTCCCCTTCTTAGTCCTAGGCAACCCCAAAATAAAGTCCATAGAAATGTCAATCCAAGTTCTTTTTAAGAATAGCACGCAAAAGTGTTCCCAAAGTTCTATTGACAACTTCAGTTTGTCCATCCGTTCGAGGATGACAAGTAGTAGAAAACAACAATTTTGTGCCAAGTTTAGCCCATAAAGTCTTCCAAAAGTAACTCAAGAATTTAACATCGCGAACAGAATCAATAGTCCTAGGCATGCCATGCAACCTAACGACTTCTCTAAAGAACAAATCCGCGATGTTTGAAGCATCATCGGTTTTATGACAAGCTATAAAATGTGCCATCTTAGAGAATCTATCCACAACAACAAAAATAGAATCCCTCCCCTTCTTAGTCCTAGGCAACCCCAAAATAAAGTCCATAGAAATGTCAATCCAAGTTCTTTTTAAGAATAGCACGCAAAAGTGTTCCCAAAGTTCTATTGACAACTTCAGTTTGTCCATCCGTTCGAGGATGACAAGTAGTAGAAAACAACAATTTTGTGCCAAGTTTAGCCCATAAAGTCTTCCAAAAGTAACTCAAGAATTTAACATCGCGAACAGAATCAATAGTCCTAGGCATGCCATGCAACCTAACGACTTCTCTAAAGAACAAATCCGCGATGTTTGAAGCATCATCGGTTTTATGACAAGCTATAAAATGTGCCATCTTAGAGAATCTATCCACAACAACAAAAATAGAATCCCTCCCCTTCTTAGTCCTAGGCAACCCCAAAATAAAGTCCATAGAAATGTCAATCCAAGTTCTTTTTAAGAATAGCACGCAAAAGTGTTCCCAAAGTTCTATTGACAACTTCAGTTTGTCCATCCGTTCGAGGATGACAAGTAGTAGAAAACAACAATTTTGTGCCAAGTTTAGCCCATAAAGTCTTCCAAAAGTAACTCAAGAATTTAACATCGCGAACAGAATCAATAGTCCTAGGCATGCCATGCAACCTAACGACTTCTCTAAAGAACAAATCCGCGATGTTTGAAGCATCATCGGTTTTATGACAAGCTATAAAATGTGCCATCTTAGAGAATCTATCCACAACAACAAAAATAGAATCCCTCCCCTTCTTAGTCCTAGGCAACCCCAAAATAAAGTCCATAGAAATGTCAATCCAAGTTCTTTTTAAGAATAGCACGCAAAAGTGTTCCCAAAGTTCTATTGACAACTTCAGTTTGTCCATCCGTTCGAGGATGACAAGTAGTAGAAAACAACAATTTTGTGCCAAGTTTAGCCCATAAAGTCTTCCAAAAGTAACTCAAGAATTTAACATCGCGAACAGAATCAATAGTCCTAGGCATGCCATGCAACCTAACGACTTCTCTAAAGAACAAATCCGCGATGTTTGAAGCATCATCGGTTTTATGACAAGCTATAAAATGTGCCATCTTAGAGAATCTATCCACAACAACAAAAATAGAATCCCTCCCCTTCTTAGTCCTAGGCAACCCCAAAATAAAGTCCATAGAAATGTCAATCCAAGTTCTTTTTAAGAATAGCACGCAAAAGTGTTCCCAAAGTTCTATTGACAACTTCAGTTTGTCCATCCGTTCGAGGATGACAAGTAGTAGAAAACAACAATTTTGTGCCAAGTTTAGCCCATAAAGTCTTCCAAAAGTAACTCAAGAATTTAACATCGCGAACAGAATCAATAGTCCTAGGCATGCCATGCAACCTAACGACTTCTCTAAAGAACAAATCCGCGATGTTTGAAGCATCATCGGTTTTATGACAAGCTATAAAATGTGCCATCTTAGAGAATCTATCCACAACAACAAAAATAGAATCCCTCCCCTTCTTAGTCCTAGGCAACCCCAAAATAAAGTCCATAGAAATGTCAATCCAAGTTCTTTTTAAGAATAGCACGCAAAAGTGTTCCCAAAGTTCTATTGACAACTTCAGTTTGTCCATCCGTTCGAGGATGACAAGTAGTAGAAAACAACAATTTTGTGCCAAGTTTAGCCCATAAAGTCTTCCAAAAGTAACTCAAGAATTTAACATCGCGAACAGAATCAATAGTCCTAGGCATGCCATGCAACCTAACGACTTCTCTAAAGAACAAATCCGCGATGTTTGAAGCATCATCGGTTTTATGACAAGCTATAAAATGTGCCATCTTAGAGAATCTATCCACAACAACAAAAATAGAATCCCTCCCCTTCTTAGTCCTAGGCAACCCCAAAATAAAGTCCATAGAAATGTCAATCCAAGTTCTTTTTAAGAATAGCACGCAAAAGTGTTCCCAAAGTTCTATTGACAACTTCAGTTTGTCCATCCGTTCGAGGATGACAAGTAGTAGAAAACAACAATTTTGTGCCAAGTTTAGCCCATAAAGTCTTCCAAAAGTAACTCAAGAATTTAACATCGCGAACAGAATCAATAGTCCTAGGCATGCCATGCAACCTAACGACTTCTCTAAAGAACAAATCCGCGATGTTTGAAGCATCATCGGTTTTATGACAAGCTATAAAATGTGCCATCTTAGAGAATCTATCCACAACAACAAAAATAGAATCCCTCCCCTTCTTAGTCCTAGGCAACCCCAAAATAAAGTCCATAGAAATGTCAATCCAAGTTCTTTTTAAGAATAGCACGCAAAAGTGTTCCCAAAGTTCTATTGACAACTTCAGTTTGTCCATCCGTTCGAGGATGACAAGTAGTAGAAAACAACAATTTTGTGCCAAGTTTAGCCCATAAAGTCTTCCAAAAGTAACTCAAGAATTTAACATCGCGAACAGAATCAATAGTCCTAGGCATGCCATGCAACCTAACGACTTCTCTAAAGAACAAATCCGCGATGTTTGAAGCATCATCGGTTTTATGACAAGCTATAAAATGTGCCATCTTAGAGAATCTATCCACAACAACAAAAATAGAATCCCTCCCCTTCTTAGTCCTAGGCAACCCCAAAATAAAGTCCATAGAAATGTCAATCCAAGTTCTTTTTAAGAATAGCACGCAAAAGTGTTCCCAAAGTTCTATTGACAACTTCAGTTTGTCCATCCGTTCGAGGATGACAAGTAGTAGAAAACAACAATTTTGTGCCAAGTTTAGCCCATAAAGTCTTCCAAAAGTAACTCAAGAATTTAACATCGCGAACAGAATCAATAGTCCTAGGCATGCCATGCAACCTAACGACTTCTCTAAAGAACAAATCCGCGATGTTTGAAGCATCATCGGTTTTATGACAAGCTATAAAATGTGCCATCTTAGAGAATCTATCCACAACAACAAAAATAGAATCCCTCCCCTTCTTAGTCCTAGGCAACCCCAAAATAAAGTCCATAGAAATGTCAATCCAAGTTCTTTTTAAGAATAGCACGCAAAAGTGTTCCCAAAGTTCTATTGACAACTTCAGTTTGTCCATCCGTTCGAGGATGACAAGTAGTAGAAAACAACAATTTTGTGCCAAGTTTAGCCCATAAAGTCTTCCAAAAGTAACTCAAGAATTTAACATCGCGAACAGAATCAATAGTCCTAGGCATGCCATGCAACCTAACGACTTCTCTAAAGAACAAATCCGCGATGTTTGAAGCATCATCGGTTTTATGACAAGCTATAAAATGTGCCATCTTAGAGAATCTATCCACAACAACAAAAATAGAATCCCTCCCCTTCTTAGTCCTAGGCAACCCCAAAATAAAGTCCATAGAAATGTCAATCCAAGTTCTTTTTAAGAATAGCACGCAAAAGTGTTCCCAAAGTTCTATTGACAACTTCAGTTTGTCCATCCGTTCGAGGATGACAAGTAGTAGAAAACAACAATTTTGTGCCAAGTTTAGCCCATAAAGTCTTCCAAAAGTAACTCAAGAATTTAACATCGCGAACAGAATCAATAGTCCTAGGCATGCCATGCAACCTAACGACTTCTCTAAAGAACAAATCCGCGATGTTTGAAGCATCATCGGTTTTATGACAAGCTATAAAATGTGCCATCTTAGAGAATCTATCCACAACAACAAAAATAGAATCCCTCCCCTTCTTAGTCCTAGGCAACCCCAAAATAAAGTCCATAGAAATGTCAATCCAAGTTCTTTTTAAGAATAGCACGCAAAAGTGTTCCCAAAGTTCTATTGACAACTTCAGTTTGTCCATCCGTTCGAGGATGACAAGTAGTAGAAAACAACAATTTTGTGCCAAGTTTAGCCCATAAAGTCTTCCAAAAGTAACTCAAGAATTTAACATCGCGAACAGAATCAATAGTCCTAGGCATGCCATGCAACCTAACGACTTCTCTAAAGAACAAATCCGCGATGTTTGAAGCATCATCGGTTTTATGACAAGCTATAAAATGTGCCATCTTAGAGAATCTATCCACAACAACAAAAATAGAATCCCTCCCCTTCTTAGTCCTAGGCAACCCCAAAATAAAGTCCATAGAAATGTCAATCCAAGTTCTTTTTAAGAATAGCACGCAAAAGTGTTCCCAAAGTTCTATTGACAACTTCAGTTTGTCCATCCGTTCGAGGATGACAAGTAGTAGAAAACAACAATTTTGTGCCAAGTTTAGCCCATAAAGTCTTCCAAAAGTAACTCAAGAATTTAACATCGCGAACAGAATCAATAGTCCTAGGCATGCCATGCAACCTAACGACTTCTCTAAAGAACAAATCCGCGATGTTTGAAGCATCATCGGTTTTATGACAAGCTATAAAATGTGCCATCTTAGAGAATCTATCCACAACAACAAAAATAGAATCCCTCCCCTTCTTAGTCCTAGGCAACCCCAAAATAAAGTCCATAGAAATGTCAATCCAAGTTCTTTTTAAGAATAGCACGCAAAAGTGTTCCCAAAGTTCTATTGACAACTTCAGTTTGTCCATCCGTTCGAGGATGACAAGTAGTAGAAAACAACAATTTTGTGCCAAGTTTAGCCCATAAAGTCTTCCAAAAGTAACTCAAGAATTTAACATCGCGAACAGAATCAATAGTCCTAGGCATGCCATGCAACCTAACGACTTCTCTAAAGAACAAATCCGCGATGTTTGAAGCATCATCGGTTTTATGACAAGCTATAAAATGTGCCATCTTAGAGAATCTATCCACAACAACAAAAATAGAATCCCTCCCCTTCTTAGTCCTAGGCAACCCCAAAATAAAGTCCATAGAAATGTCAATCCAAGTTCTTTTTAAGAATAGCACGCAAAAGTGTTCCCAAAGTTCTATTGACAACTTCAGTTTGTCCATCCGTTCGAGGATGACAAGTAGTAGAAAACAACAATTTTGTGCCAAGTTTAGCCCATAAAGTCTTCCAAAAGTAACTCAAGAATTTAACATCGCGAACAGAATCAATAGTCCTAGGCATGCCATGCAACCTAACGACTTCTCTAAAGAACAAATCCGCGATGTTTGAAGCATCATCGGTTTTATGACAAGCTATAAAATGTGCCATCTTAGAGAATCTATCCACAACAACAAAAATAGAATCCCTCCCCTTCTTAGTCCTAGGCAACCCCAAAATAAAGTCCATAGAAATGTCAATCCAAGTTCTTTTTAAGAATAGCACGCAAAAGTGTTCCCAAAGTTCTATTGACAACTTCAGTTTGTCCATCCGTTCGAGGATGACAAGTAGTAGAAAACAACAATTTTGTGCCAAGTTTAGCCCATAAAGTCTTCCAAAAGTAACTCAAGAATTTAACATCGCGAACAGAATCAATAGTCCTAGGCATGCCATGCAACCTAACGACTTCTCTAAAGAACAAATCCGCGATGTTTGAAGCATCATCGGTTTTATGACAAGCTATAAAATGTGCCATCTTAGAGAATCTATCCACAACAACAAAAATAGAATCCCTCCCCTTCTTAGTCCTAGGCAACCCCAAAATAAAGTCCATAGAAATGTCAATCCAAGTTCTTTTTAAGAATAGCACGCAAAAGTGTTCCCAAAGTTCTATTGACAACTTCAGTTTGTCCATCCGTTCGAGGATGACAAGTAGTAGAAAACAACAATTTTGTGCCAAGTTTAGCCCATAAAGTCTTCCAAAAGTAACTCAAGAATTTAACATCGCGAACAGAATCAATAGTCCTAGGCATGCCATGCAACCTAACGACTTCTCTAAAGAACAAATCCGCCGATGTTTGAAGCATCATCGGTTTTATGACAAGCTATAAAATGTGCCATCTTAGAGAATCTATCCACAACAACAAAAATAGAATCCCTCCCCTTCTTAGTCCTAGGCAACCCCAAAATAAAGTCCATAGAAATGTCAATCCAAGTTCTTTTTAAGAATAGCACGCAAAAGTGTTCCCAAAGTTCTATTGACAACTTCAGTTTGTCCATCCGTTCGAGGATGACAAGTAGTAGAAAACAACAATTTTGTGCCAAGTTTAGCCCATAAAGTCTTCCAAAAGTAACTCAAGAATTTAACATCGCGAACAGAATCAATAGTCCTAGGCATGCCATGCAACCTAACGACTTCTCTAAAGAACAAATCCGCGATGTTTGAAGCATCATCGGTTTTATGACAAGCTATAAAATGTGCCATCTTAGAGAATCTATCCACAACAACAAAAATAGAATCCCTCCCCTTCTTAGTCCTAGGCAACCCCAAAATAAAGTCCATAGAAATGTCAATCCAAGTTCTTTTTAAGAATAGCACGCAAAAGTGTTCCCAAAGTTCTATTGACAACTTCAGTTTGTCCATCCGTTCGAGGATGACAAGTAGTAGAAAACAACAATTTTGTGCCAAGTTTAGCCCATAAAGTCTTCCAAAAGTAACTCAAGAATTTAACATCGCGAACAGAATCAATAGTCCTAGGCATGCCATGCAACCTAACGACTTCTCTAAAGAACAAATCCGCGATGTTTGAAGCATCATCGGTTTTATGACAAGCTATAAAATGTGCCATCTTAGAGAATCTATCCACAACAACAAAAATAGAATCCCTCCCCTTCTTAGTCCTAGGCAACCCCAAAATAAAGTCCATAGAAATGTCAATCCAAGTTCTTTTTAAGAATAGCACGCAAAAGTGTTCCCAAAGTTCTATTGACAACTTCAGTTTGTCCATCCGTTCGAGGATGACAAGTAGTAGAAAACAACAATTTTGTGCCAAGTTTAGCCCATAAAGTCTTCCAAAAGTAACTCAAGAATTTAACATCGCGAACAGAATCAATAGTCCTAGGCATGCCATGCAACCTAACGACTTCTCTAAAGAACAAATCCGCCATGTTTGAAGCATCATCGGTTTTATGACAAGCTATAAAATGTGCCATCTTAGAGAATCTATCCACAACAACAAAAATAGAATCCCTCCCCTTCTTAGTCCTAGGCAACCCCAAAATAAAGTCCATAGAAATGTCAATCCAAGTTCTTTTTAAGAATAGCACGCAAAAGTGTTCCCAAAGTTCTATTGACAACTTCAGTTTGTCCATCCGTTCGAGGATGACAAGTAGTAGAAAACAACAATTTTGTGCCAAGTTTAGCCCATAAAGTCTTCCAAAAGTAACTCAAGAATTTAACATCGCGAACAGAATCAATAGTCCTAGGCATGCCATGCAACCTAACGACTTCTCTAAAGAACAAATCCGCGATGTTTGAAGCATCATCGGTTTTATGACAAGCTATAAAATGTGCCATCTTAGAGAATCTATCCACAACAACAAAAATAGAATCCCTCCCCTTCTTAGTCCTAGGCAACCCCAAAATAAAGTCCATAGAAATGTCAATCCAAGTTCTTTTTAAGAATAGCACGCAAAAGTGTTCCCAAAGTTCTATTGACAACTTCAGTTTGTCCATCCGTTCGAGGATGACAAGTAGTAGAAAACAACAATTTTGTGCCAAGTTTAGCCCATAAAGTCTTCCAAAAGTAACTCAAGAATTTAACATCGCGAACAGAATCAATAGTCCTAGGCATGCCATGCAACCTAACGACTTCTCTAAAGAACAAATCCGCGATGTTTGAAGCATCATCGGTTTTATGACAAGCTATAAAATGTGCCATCTTAGAGAATCTATCCACAACAACAAAAATAGAATCCCTCCCCTTCTTAGTCCTAGGCAACCCCAAAATAAAGTCCATAGAAATGTCAATCCAAGTTCTTTTTAAGAATAGCACGCAAAAGTGTTCCCAAAGTTCTATTGACAACTTCAGTTTGTCCATCCGTTCGAGGATGACAAGTAGTAGAAAACAACAATTTTGTGCCAAGTTTAGCCCATAAAGTCTTCCAAAAGTAACTCAAGAATTTAACATCGCGAACAGAATCAATAGTCCTAGGCATGCCATGCAACCTAACGACTTCTCTAAAGAACAAATCCGCGATGTTTGAAGCATCATCGGTTTTATGACAAGCTATAAAATGTGCCATCTTAGAGAATCTATCCACAACAACAAAAATAGAATCCCTCCCCTTCTTAGTCCTAGGCAACCCCAAAATAAAGTCCATAGAAATGTCAATCCAAGTTCTTTTTAAGAATAGCACGCAAAAGTGTTCCCAAAGTTCTATTGACAACTTCAGTTTGTCCATCCGTTCGAGGATGACAAGTAGTAGAAAACAACAATTTTGTGCCAAGTTTAGCCCATAAAGTCTTCCAAAAGTAACTCAAGAATTTAACATCGCGAACAGAATCAATAGTCCTAGGCATGCCATGCAACCTAACGACTTCTCTAAAGAACAAATCCGCCATGTTTGAAGCATCATCGGTTTTATGACAAGCTATAAAATGTGCCATCTTAGAGAATCTATCCACAACAACAAAAATAGAATCCCTCCCCTTCTTAGTCCTAGGCAACCCCAAAATAAAGTCCATAGAAATGTCAATCCAAGTTCTTTTTAAGAATAGCACGCAAAAGTGTTCCCAAAGTTCTATTGACAACTTCAGTTTGTCCATCCGTTCGAGGATGACAAGTAGTAGAAAACAACAATTTTGTGCCAAGTTTAGCCCATAAAGTCTTCCAAAAGTAACTCAAGAATTTAACATCGCGACCAGAATCAATAGTCCTAGGCATGCCATGCAACCTAACGACTTCTCTAAAGAACAAATCCGCGATGTTTGAAGCATCATCGGTTTTATGACAAGCTATAAAATGTGCCATCTTAGAGAATCTATCCACAACAACAAAAATAGAATCCCTCCCCTTCTTAGTCCTAGGCAACCCCAAAATAAAGTCCATAGAAATGTCAATCCAAGTTCTTTTTAAGAATAGCACGCAAAAGTGTTCCCAAAGTTCTATTGACAACTTCAGTTTGTCCATCCGTTCGAGGATGACAAGTAGTAGAAAACAACAATTTTGTGCCAAGTTTAGCCCATAAAGTCTTCCAAAAGTAACTCAAGAATTTAACATCGCGAACAGAATCAATAGTCCTAGGCATGCCATGCAACCTAACGACTTCTCTAAAGAACAAATCCGCGATGTTTGAAGCATCATCGGTTTTATGACAAGCTATAAAATGTGCCATCTTAGAGAATCTATCCACAACAACAAAAATAGAATCCCTCCCCTTCTTAGTCCTAGGCAACCCCAAAATAAAGTCCATAGAAATGTCAATCCAAGTTCTTTTTAAGAATAGCACGCAAAAGTGTTCCCAAAGTTCTATTGACAACTTCAGTTTGTCCATCCGTTCGAGGATGACAAGTAGTAGAAAACAACAATTTTGTGCCAAGTTTAGCCCATAAAGTCTTCCAAAAGTAACTCAAGAATTTAACATCGCGAACAGAATCAATAGTCCTAGGCATGCCATGCAACCTAACGACTTCTCTAAAGAACAAATCCGCGATGTTTGAAGCATCATCGGTTTTATGACAAGCTATAAAATGTGCCATCTTAGAGAATCTATCCACAACAACAAAAATAGAATCCCTCCCCTTCTTAGTCCTAGGCAACCCCAAAATAAAGTCCATAGAAATGTCAATCCAAGTTCTTTTAAGAATAGCACGCAAAAGTGTTCCCAAAGTTCTATTGACAACTTCAGTTTGTCCATCCGTTCGAGGATGACAAGTAGTAGAAAACAACAATTTTGTGCCAAGTTTAGCCCATAAAGTCTTCCAAAAGTAACTCAAGAATTTAACATCGCGAACAGAATCAATAGTCCTAGGCATGCCATGCAACCTAACGACTTCTCTAAAGAACAAATCCGCGATGTTTGAAGCATCATCGGTTTTATGACAAGCTATAAAATGTGCCATCTTAGAGAATCTATCCACAACAACAAAAATAGAATCCCTCCCCTTCTTAGTCCTAGGCAACCCCAAAATAAAGTCCATAGAAATGTCAATCCAAGTTCTTTTTAAGAATAGCACGCAAAAGTGTTCCCAAAGTTCTATTGACAACTTCAGTTTGTCCATCCGTTCGAGGATGACAAGTAGTAGAAAACAACAATTTTGTGCCAAGTTTAGCCCATAAAGTCTTCCAAAAGTAACTCAAGAATTTAACATCGCGAACAGAATCAATAGTCCTAGGCATGCCATGCAACCTAACGACTTCTCTAAAGAACAAATCCGCAATGTTTGAAGCATCATCGGTTTTATGACAAGCTATAAAATGTGCCATCTTAGAGAATCTATCCACAACAACAAAAATAGAATCCCTCCCCTTCTTAGTCCTAGGCAACCCCAAAATAAAGTCCATAGAAATGTCAATCCAAGTTCTTTTTAAGAATAGCACGCAAAAGTGTTCCCAAAGTTCTATTGACAACTTCAGTTTGTCCATCCGTTCGAGGATGACAAGTAGTAGAAAACAACAATTTTGTGCCAAGTTTAGCCCATAAAGTCTTCCAAAAGTAACTCAAGAATTTAACATCGCGACCAGAAACAATAGTCCTAGGCATGCCATGCAACCTAACGACTTCTCTAAAGAACAATCCGCA